>NC_062279.1:189106886-189409916 GCF_902655055.1 Lutra lutra
AGAAAAATAATACTTGTTGTAAGGACTGGGAGGGAGCATGGAGGATGTCTGTAGTACCCCTTGTGTTGTTTCTTGATCTGGATCCATTGCATGCATGTGAATCTCAGCTTGTGGAAGTCTATTGAGTCAAGTAGGATGTGTATTCTTTTCTGTATGCATATGGCTACTCAGAAAAAATTAAGAAATAAAGAGAGGAAATAAATATATCAACCTAGAAGATGAAAGTTCAACTGGGAGCCTTTTGTCACATTGCAAATGGGTAATTTTCTGGGGAAATAATGTAAATGAAATCTACTGTATATTTCTTTTTAAAGACTTTTAAAAAAGATTTATTTTTAATTTTTTTAAAGATTTTATTTATTTATAAGCAGGCAGAATAGTAAGCAGAGGGAGAGAGAGAAGCAGGCTCTCCACAGAGCAGGGTGTCCAACGCAGGGCTTGATCCCAGGACCCTAGGACTATAACCTGAGCCAAAGGCAAATGCTTAACCGACTGAGCCATCCAGGCACCCCCATTTATTTATTTTAAAGAGAGAAAGAGAGCATGAGTGAGAGAGGCAGAGGGAGAGGAAGAGAGAATCTCAAGCAGACTCCCCGCTGAGCACAGGCAAAGCCAATGTGGGGCTTGGTCTCAGGACTTTGAGATGAGGGCCTGAGGTGAAATGGAGAGTTCAACACTTAACTGAATGGGCAACCCAGGCCCCCTGACCCTCCTTTCACAGATCCAGTTAACTGATCAATTGATAGCAGTTTATTAATTGCTTACTCCACATCAAAGAAAACGATAGCATAGTGTTCCTACCTTTATGACAACAACATTAACATACAGATTTTATGTTATATGCTGTTTCTAACCTTGATACTTATCCAGAGATGGTGTTGAGTAATGAACAAAATGTATGCAGATGTACAGTATTCAGATGGATCCTGAAGGATGGGTAGGAATTTTTTTAATCAAAAAAAAATTTTTTTTAAAGATTTTATTTATTTATTTGACAGAGATCACAAGTAGGCAGAGAGGCGGGCAGAGAGAGAGGAAGGGAAGCAGGCTCCCTGCTGAGCAGAGAGCACGATGCGGGGTTCGATCCCAGGACCCTGGAATCATGACCTGAGCCGAAGCCAGAGGCTTTAACCCACTGAGCCACCCAGGCGCCCCTTAATCAAAATTTTTAATTAAAATTTGTAATTCCTATTTTTAAATTGGAATTTTAAAAATTGTCTCAACAGCTTATTGAGATAGTTGTAGATTCACATGCACTTTTAAAGAAATAATACAGAGAGGCCCTGACAGTTTGACCAATTTCCATCATGGTAATGTTTTGCAAAATCCATAGAATAATATAAGATATTGACATTGATACAATACACTGATTTTATTCAGGTTTTTCAGTGTAACTTGGTTATGAGGGTGTGTGTGCATGTGAGTAAAGTTCAGTGCAATCTTACCACCTATATAGTTTCGTGTATCCACAGCCATAGTCAAGATACTGAACAGCTCAAATGCCACAAGTCCCCTATTTTATCATTTTTAGCCACACCCAGCTCCTTTCCTTTCCTCCTTTCCACACCTGACCTTATCTCTACTCTCTGATAATCACTAATCTGTCTTCCATTTCTAAAATTTTGTCACATCAAAAATGTTATGTAAATGGAATTGTATACTATGCACCTTTCTGACTTCTTTTCACTCACTTTATCTTCCTGATGATTCATCTAAGTTGCATGTATCTATTGTTGGTTCCTTTTCATTAATGAGTAGTATTGCCTGGTATGTATGTGTCAGTTTATTTATCCAGTCATCTGTTGAAGGTTATCTGGGCAGATTGCAGGTTTTGGCTACTGTAAGTTAAGCTGCTGTGCACATTTGTGTACAAAGATCTGGCTCAAGGAGACCTAATGTGATAGGTTTAAATGGAAATAAGATTAGGTGGTTAAGGAAGTTGTTTAAAAAGGACAGACTCAGAGGTGTCTGGCTGGCTCAGTCAGTAGAGCATGTGACTTTTGATCTTGGGGTCATGAATTCAAACCCCATGTTGGGTGTAGAGCTTACTTTATTATTATTTTTTAAGATTTTATTTACTTATTTATTAAAGATTTTATTTATTTGACAGACAGAGATCACAAGTAGGCAGAGAGGCAGGCAGAGAGAGAGAGAGGAGGAAGCAGGCTCCCCACTGAGCGGAGAGCCCAATGTGGGACTCAATCCCAGGACCCTAAGATCATGATGACCTGAGCTGAAGGCAGAGGCTTAATTCCCTAAGCCATCCAGGCAGCCGGAGCCTACTTAAAAAACAAACAAACGAACAACAACAAAAAAAACTGATTTAAAATGCAGGTAGAAGTATTTAAACTTTATATTAATCATAGTAAATAAAAGGCCACTGTTAGTTTCTTAGCAGGTGAGAGCCCTGCTGTGTTGGCTTCTGTTGGCAATACTGAAGCGACTAGATGCAGTAGCTCTCAGTCATGGCTGAACGGTATACTAACGTGGGGAGCTTTTAAAAACCCTAATGCCTGGGCTGCATAACAGACCAATTAAATCAGACTCTCGGTGAATCTCAAGTATCCATCGTTTTCAAAATTTCCCAGGCTACACTAAGGCGTGGCACCGCTGAACTAAAGGTAGGTAATCTGATCATGAAGTGGCTCCTGTAATCTAAGGGTGAAATGAAAAGGAATTTAGTCATGGGGGATGAGACAAACTGTATGGTTTGAAGGGAAAAAATGGACATAGCTACATATTTAAATTTATGTTCAATGATGAAGAAGATATGGGGAAGCAAGCAAAGAATGGATTAAGAGGTTCCCAAAGTTTTACACTGAATTGCAGATTTGTGGAATATTTATGGAGAGATGTTTGGGAGGTCTTCAGTGATCATAATTTATTTGCTTTGATGGTAATGCATTCAGGAAGACACTTTTTTTCTTTTAGAGTCAGCTGGAAATTTTCATACTCAAAATTATCCTTTTCCCCCATAGAAATCAAAGTTCCATTTTTACATTAAAAGCAAACTTTTATTCATCTTAGCAGACACCAATGTTTCATTAAATGCTTCTGTTTGCAGTATCCTGAGGTGATAATGTTGCTTGTCTTCTGTGATGAACAAGTTTCAAACCTGGATACTCACTGCCATAAACTGAAATGAAAACACATCTTCATAATATAGGAAATTAGTTATAGCTGTGCTGTGGGTCTGGCAATCAGGTATTCAAAACTTGGCAATAGCAAAGAAGAGCCAGTGGCTTTCATAATGTATTTTTAAATGAAAGTCGTAAAGAAAACTCCATTTCATTAAGTGCTTGAAGAGAGCTTCTTGAAAATGTATTCAGTTAGAGAAGCTGGGTTCCCAAGTGAGTCCTGTCACTCCACAGTAGGTGAGTTTATTTTCCACAGTGACTGAGTTTGGTGCTATTGAGTTGTTTTCCTTGTCACCTTAGGCAAGCTTAATGGCTAATGGGATCACTAATAGGATATACAGTCAGTTATGGAGTTCTAAACTAGCTTGGATTAGCTATGACTAAAATCAATTATCACAGCCCACTGGTCCACAGAAATCAGGGGGTCCTCTCATTTCTGTTCCTAGTGAACAGCTGTATTCAGTCCCCAAGAGGAGAAAAATATTACCAGCAAAATTGATGCTAATTAGCACCCACGTTGGCAGTCAGAATAGAGACACTGAGAAGAAAATTTGCAAAATGAGGCTGGTTAAGGGCAGTAAAAATTGTGTCCCTAAAATTAGCCAAGTATAATAAATGACTTTACAGTGATTTTCTGAAAACCCATATTCTTCCATTAATCAACACATTAAAGGGCTGTTTTGTGAGTCATGTGATATAAGTTGTACATTCTGTTATTTATTCAATTATTTTTACTTCAAAATATCCAATATCGGCAAACTTTTGTGCAACCACCAAATGTTATTGGCTTGCTGTATGTGTTTGCTATGACAAACACTTTCTCTAGGAGATTAGTGTTGGCAAGCAACAGTCAGTCAATAAAAATTGGTCTTTTGCTCAGGAAAGTAAATGATAATTCCATTGTTGTCCCTTAAAATTCTACCTTTAGATAATCATCTCTTTAGTTTAGTGCTTTAAGATTAAAAGAATTCAGTAGGAACAATATAACTTTTCAATTATTTACAACTTAGCTGTGAGTAAATTTTAGATCATTACTTCAACGTACATTGAAGAGAGAAAGGTTGGAAGAATAAGAGCCTCAAAAAATACGAAATGTTTATGAAAGGACATTTCCATGCTCACTGTATAATTTTCATATCAGTTGAATTTAATTAGTACTTTTACCTTATTTCTTATGACATCATTTTCAAGACAAAATATTACTTGTAGTAAAAGATCGTGTTTTATTCCAACTAAACCGATACTGAGGTGGACAGCTTCATTGAAAACTGATTTTATTTTGGAAAAGCCATACAATTTAGCTTCTGCAATTTATAACTGACATGCTAGGAAGGACTGATGTCTAAATTCAATCAAATATTTGTGTTATCATTTTTCTTTGAAGATGGAATTGTCAATGGAGTAATACTGGATTAGGCAGCTGGTGTGACAGCAAGCATTTCAGGGGAATCATAGATTGTGGCGATGTCCTTTATTGACATGCCCATGCTTTCCTATTAAATAGTGGTGTAAACGGTAAGATGCTGGCAGGGATTAAGACATGGTTGAAACTGGCTGATTAAACTTCCCTGATAACTGTCCTAGCACACATTCAAACACAATTTTTATACACAATATTGTTACTCCTGCTCTGGCCAGCAGGCTTTTAAGTAATTCTCTTCCCTGTCCGTGAATGAATTCTATGCCCTTCATAAACATTCTTCAAACCTGGGCAGAAAGACAAAAACAAACCCAGAATAAGAACAACAACAACAAAAATCTGCTTCTGATAATGTTATATCCATTCTAGAAGAAGATGACAACACCTTTATGATTGTAGAGAACTTCAGAGTTTTTAAGCTATTTTCTTTTTTTTAAGATTTTATCTTTATTTATTTGACAGAGAGAGACACAGCGAGAGAGGGAACACAAATATGAGGAGTGGGAGATGGAGAAGCAGGCTTCCCACTGAGCAGGGAGCCTGATGTGGGACTCAATCCCAGGACCCCAGGATCATTACCTGAGCTGAAGGCAGACACTTAATGACTGAGCCACCCAGGCGCGCCTAAGCTATTTTCATAAACATCTTATGAAGTAACCAAAATAGATATCATTATCTGGAAACTACATTTGCATATCTAGCAAAGTATGGGACCGGAATCAGAACACTGACTTTCCTGACTGTTAATGATGATGAAAGACCAGTGCCTATTTTATATTCAAGTTTTTTAAGTGCCTGTAGCTATACAATTGCATTTAATATAGAACATTTATTCAAGAACCAGATAAATACACCATGAAATGAAGAGAACTACAGGCCAATATCCCTGATGAACATAGTACAAAAATTCTCAATAAAATCTAACAAATTGAATTCAACAATGCATTAAAAAAATCACCATGATCAAGTGGGATTGATTCCTGGGCTGCAAGGGTGGTTCAATATTCATATATCAATCAATGTGATACATCATATCAATAAGAGAAAAGATAAGAACCATATGAAAAAAAATTTGACAAAGTGCAACATCCATTCATGATAGAAAACCTCAACAAAGTAGGTTTGGAGGGAACATACCTAGACATAATAAAGGCCATCTAGGAAAGACCCACAGCTAATATCATCCTTAATGGGAAAACAAACAAACAAAACAAAACAAAACAAAGAAAAACCCAGAGCTTTCCCCCTAAGGTCAGGAACAAGACAAGAATATTAACTCTTAACACTTTTATTCAACATAGTACTGGAAGTTCCAGCCACATGAATCCAACAACAAAAAGAAAAGGCATTCAAATCTGAAAGGAAGAAGTGAAACTCAATTTTTTCAGGTGACATGATACTATGCAGAAAACCTTAAAGGCTCCACCAACAAACTGCTAGAATGGATAAAGAAATTCAGTAAAGCCACAGAATACAAAATCAGTGTACAGAAATCTGTTGCAATTCTATATGCCAATAATGTAGAAGCAGAAACACAAGTTAAGAAAATAATCCCATTTACAACTGCAGCCAAAACAATAAAATACGTAAGAGGAGAAAGACCGCTACTTTGAAAACTACAAAACAGTGATGAAAGAAATCAAAGATGACACAAACAAATGGAAGACATTCTATGCTCATGGATTGGAAGAACAAACATTGTTAAAATGCCTATACTATCAAAAACATTCTACACATTTAATGCCGTTCCTATCAAAATACCAACAGCACTTTTTTACAGAACTAGAACAAATGATCCTAAAATTTTTATGGAACCACAAAAGCCAAAGTCGTCTTGAAAAACAAAAGCAAAGCTGGAGGCATCACAATTCCAGGCTTCAAGTTATATTACAGAGCTGTAATCATCAAAACAGTATAGTACTGACACAAAAATAGACATATATCAGTAGAACAGAATAGAAAATCCAGATAAACCCACGATTACATGGTCAATTAATCTTTGCTAAGGGTGGAAAGAATATCCAATGGGAAAAGGACAGTCTCTTCAATAAAGGGTGTTGGGAAAACTGGACAGCAACAGACAAAACAATGAAACGAGACCAGTTCATTACATCATACACAAAAATAAATTCAAAATGAATTAAAGACATAAATGTGAGATCTGAAACCTTAAAAATCCTAGAAGAGAATGAGATAGTAACTTGTTTGATATTAACCATAGCAACTTCTTTCTAGATATGTCTCCTGAGGCAAGGGAAACAAAAGCACAAATAAACTCTTGGGACTACATTAAAAGAAAAACTTCTGCACAACAAAGGAAACAACAAATAAAACTAAAAGTAAACCTACTGAATGGGAGAAAATATTTGCATATGACATATCTGATAAACGGTTAGTATCCAAAATATATAAAAAACTGATGAGGGGCTCCTGGGTGGCTCAGTGGGTTAAAGCCTCTGCCTTCCACTTGGGTCATGGGATTGAGCCCCGCATCCGGCTCTTTGCTCAGCAGGGAGCCTGCTTCCTCCTTTCTCTCTGCCTGCATCTTTGCTGACTTGTGATCTCTGTCTGTCAAATAAATAAATAAAATCTTAAAAAGAAAAAAACAACTGATGAAAGTCAATATCCTCAAACCAAATATTACAGTTAAAAATGGGCAGAAGACTTGAACAGACATTTCTCCACAAAAGGCATACAGAGTGCCAACAGATGCATGCAAAGATGCTCATCATCACTCTTCATCAAGGAAATGCAAATCAAAACTGCAATGAGATATCACCTCACACCTGTCAAAATGGCTAAAGTAAAAAACAAGAGTAACAATAGGTGTTGGGGAGGATGTGGAAAAACAGGAACCATCTTGCACTGCTGGTGGGAATGCAAACTGGTGCACCCACTGAGTATGGAGGTTCCTCAAAGGTTAAAAATAGAACTACCCTATGATCCAGTAATCACACTATTGGGTATTTAACCAAAGAATATAAGAACACTAATTCAAAGGGGTACATTCACCTCTATGTTTATGGCAGTATTTTTGCAATAGCCAAATTATAGAAATAGCCTGTGTAGATCAAAAGATGAATGGATAAAGATGAAATGATCTATCTATGATCTATCTATCTATCATCTACCTATCTACCACTTCATACATACATACAGTGGAATATTATTCAGCCATAAAAAAGAATGAAATCTTGCCATTTGCAACAACAGAGATGGAGCTGGAGAGTATAATGCTAAGTGCAACAAGTCAGTCAGAGAAAGACAAATACCATATGCTTTCACTCATAGGCGGAATTTAAGAAACAATACAAACAAATGGAAAATAATAAGAGAGAAAGAGACAGACAAATCTAGAAACAGACTCTTAATTATAGAAAACAAACTGATGGTTACCAGAGGATGCATTATCAGAGCTGCATTACAGAGGTGATGGGGATTAAGGAGTGCACTTACCATGATGAGCACTGGGTATTGTATGGAAGTGTTGAATTACTGTTGAATTACTGTGTTCCTCACCTTAAACTAATATAACACTCCATGTTATGAGTCCATGTTAACTAACTGGAATTAAAATAAAAACTTGAAGCATAGGCACATTTAATTTGGCTCTTGGTATAAACAAATAAATGAACAAATAAGAAAAAAAGAGAGATTTATAACAGTTTATACAATTTATGGTATTCTGCTTGTCATTTTATATAATGAGCTTCTGGCCAAGTAAATGTATGAGCATAGATGTGGATCTGCTCTTCTATTGGCCAGTCGTAATTTCCATGTGCTTCTCATCGTATGAGAACCTCACTATACTGAATAATAAAGACACCTATTTTTTATACTGCTTGACCCTCAGATTCAAGCCATCCTGGTGCTCAACTGAAGAGACAATAACAAAGAAAAAATTATCTGTATAGACTTTTTAGAGAATTTGTATCTATCTCTAAATGACAGGGACTACAATTATTTATTTGGTTTTGACACCTGTTGATGAATTTAGATCCTAAAACTCTAATGTTAGCCTAATTCCAGGGTGATTTTCCTATCTCTTGGTTTTTATTAGTTAAAATATTTTTGGTTTGGTAATCTTAAAGCATACAATTTTATCCAGGTTCATCACTACCTGGCATAGGGTAAATGCTAAATAAATTATGCTTAGGATAAATGCTAAATGTATACATGTAAGTCAGCCAACGTGTTTGGTAACACTGGAATTTAGGGAATTAGCTGAGTCATCATGATGATAACAAAGGAAGAAAAGGGGGAAGTCTCAGCAGATAAAGGACTTTGAGCTATTATTTCTGAAAGTCATAGCAGGAAATCTATAAAGTGATATATGTGGAGATTGATCTTTGAGGAAATACCTATAACAACGGAGGATGGAAAAGATAAACTGAAGGTTAAAAGGTCAGCAAAAATGGATTAGGAAATGTCAGGTTATAACCAGGTCTTTAGATAGAACAGAAGAAGCAAAGAGAAGAAAGAAGGAGAGAGAGAGAGAGCGACACAGGATTTTCAGCTATTTACCAAGAGGTGATATGAATAAAATTCTCAAGATGTTTAGGAAATATGGACACATTATTTTATTTTATTTTTTATTGAAATACAGTTGAAATAGAAAAATGAATGTGAATGTATTCTCCAAATAATTCAGTAGTTATACTTGAAATTATAAATAATTAATTAGAGTTGAAGTACATCACCACAAAACAGGCAGGATATTTACAGGATTCAAAAGACCAAGTGATTACTTTAGAGTAAGTTTTGGGTGACTTTAGACTAATTAAGTAAAGGAAATCAGATACTGAAAGAAGCTATTGGTAAAATGAAAATATGTTCTTCAAGAAGTAGTTGAAAAGTGAGAGTCTGTGTAACTGCACGTATTTGAATCTATGCCAATGTCTTACAAGCTTGAGCTTGAGGCAAGTTACTGAACTCAACTAAATGTCACTTGCTAGTTTAAAAAATGTGTATTTACTTTTGCTTTGTAATTTTATAGGGAAGGACAGATGATATAATAATCTAAATCTCAGCTTAGCTCCTGACACATATCCAGTGCTCTAAATAGGACACAGTGACTACAGTGATGGTGTCACCATGGCCCCAAAATAGTTCCTGAGCATGAACTAAGTTCTAACTGATTTCAACTCTAGCACCAAGGTCTCTTCTAGTTAGAGGATTTCTGCCATGTGAGACTAATACTTTCCTCCCCACCCAATGTCTTCTTTGAGAACTTCTGTGTACATACACACCATATATGTGATAACTCTCCCTTTAATTTTATTAGCATTAATCTTGCCTGTGTCCTTAATTTAGCCTGGCTGTAATAATAAACTTCTTTCATCCACCTACCCTCTGCTCTTAGCCTTCTTCTCTTCTAGAGGAATATTATTCACCTTCCCCTCTCTCAAACTTCAGCATTTATCTGTCATTCTCACTCTCAGCTCTTGAACTTGCTTTTTACTTGGCTGAAGAATTTAAAGCAAATAAAAATAATAGTAGTAAAATACCCACAAAGATTCCCACACTCACATTTATTTGCCTACTCTCATCTGTTTCCATGAACTGGGCATGCTCATCTGGTAGTAGTGAATGAGTTCTCCTTGTTCCAATCTCAAGCTAAGCATGATCTGAGCATGAATTCTTGTTCGCTTCAATCAGCTCAAGGTCAACTCTCTAATAGTTTTCTCCTCTAGCAGCATTATTCCCTTCCTCTCTTCTGGATCAATTCTATTAGCAGACAAATCTGTTATTGTTTGTTTCCAATAGTAAAAAAAGAAAAAAATCTTGATTCTCTTTCTTCTTTTAGCTATTTCTTCATGTTTAACCTCATGTTTGTAGCAAAATTCTTTATAAGAGTTGCCTATATTTACTGTCCTAAGTTTTTCTTCTCCTGAACTCTTTTAAGACTACCAAAATTAGTTATCAGTCACCCTTTAAAATCAGTCTTGTCAATTTTATCAGTGACGTCCATGTTTATATATTAGTCCTTGTCTTAACAGAAGATGGCAACAAATAACATGTTGGTTGGTTCTTCTCTTTCTTTTCTTCCTCTGGACTTTAGGTTGTCAAACTTCATCATAGATTGCTTCTTCTTAGTTTCCTTTTCTGGTTTTCCTTCCCTAATCCTTTAATGTCGCAGTGGTCCAGGACTCTCTTTTGTCTATTTGTCTTCTGATTTATACTTACTTCTTTATTAATTTTCATCCACTCTCATGGCTATACCTAGTGTGTACTTGTCCTCAAACACTTATCTCTGTGGTGTACCACACTCCTGAACTGCAAATATTCATCTGCTTATTTTAACATGCCCACTTGGATGTCTAATAGACATCTCAAACTCAACATGTCCAGTACTAAACCAAATCCTTCCTCTACCACTCAAAACTCTGCTTCCTTCACAAACTTTTTAATCACTGTTGGTGAATGTTCCATCTTTCCAGAAGATCAGACCAATAATTCTATGATCTCTTCTTTCACACTTGGTAAAAGCCAAAGTTTGTAGGATTTTTAGAAGGGGTCTATTTGATCTGGACTGTTCTATCCTGTCTCCTCTTCAACCACTCTTGCTTACTGTTCCTATCAAACTGACTTCATTGTAAACCTCTCACAAGAGTCTTTATACTTCCTCTTCCCCGGAGGAGCTTTTTACCATTCCACCCTTCTCACCTCCTTCATATTCTTGGCTCACATGTCACCTTCTTAGTGAGGCTGGCTTTGACCATCTTATTTGTTATCATGCCACCCCATGTCCAACATTCCCCATCGCTCTTATTCTGCACATTTAATTTTATATTCTGGAACCAATCACTTCGGAATATATCTATGGACATTTGTTTATTACACTTTTGTGTGTGTGTGTGTGTGTTGTTCTTTTTTTTAATTTCTGTGTCCTTCAATTAGCACGTACGATCTTTAAGACATGGATATTTTTCTCTTTTGTTTTTAGACAGCTAGAAGAATGCTTGAAAGACAGAGTAGTTGTTCAATAAAAAACTGTTGCACAAACAAACTAGTGACTCAGAAAAACATTTCTTAATGTTATTAAAAAGTAAATAATGGTAGAGAAGAAAGCAGTTGCATACTGACTGTACATCTGTATGCATTGAAGACTGTATAGAGAAAAATCAGTACAAACTTCCATTTTTTCATAGCATCTGATATTTTAAAAATGTAACTTCTGGAAACATTACACATTTATTAACATGCATTCTGTCTCAAAATATTTTTATTTCTTGATGTAAAATATACCAACAAATACGTATTCTTGAAGCCCTTTTTATGGAACTTAAAGAATTCCATTTGGATTAAGTTTTATTTCCAAAGCTATTATGATTTCAACACAAATTCTAATTCTAATTATACATGCATACATACATACATACAACCTAAGACTATCAGAACACTGGAAACTAGTCCTAGAAAAACTTTAAATACCACAAGCCATACAATGCAGATTCCAGATCACCTATTCATTTAAAATTTTCAAAATATTACCCTATATTTAATAATTTTTTGAAGTATATGCCAGACAGATACTTGTTAGTCTGTTTTTAAGATGAGAGATCACTAAAGTAGAGAAATCGAGATTTAAAATCCCACAGCTCTTTGAGATACAAAAGTAGGAATAGTGTACTAAAAGTGAAAGAAGTGTGTTCTCACATACCAGTAATAAAGCATGGGCATTGTCATAGGCAGAGGCAAATGCTGGGATTCAGCTAGCAGTGCTAATTCAGTTATTAGATAGAAAATAAGATAATTTATAGATTTTAGATTCTGAGATTCTGTTTGCTTATCAATCTTCTTCTTTCAACAGGAATCATTAAATTATTTTTACTAATGATTTTAAACATACCCAGGTATTTTGGTCCTTTCATTCACCATTGACCATTTCATCAAGTATGTTGGATTCCAACATTTTTATTCCTCTTCAAAATGAGCAAATAGACCAAGCACTCTTCTTGTGTTTATGAATAGTCACTTTTCAGGCTATGCATTTTGTTTCCATGTCATCTCTTTCCATGTTTTCTTATTATAATATATTTGTTTCTTCTTCAAGGATCCCTTGTTTTCCCCACTTTTGATGTTTTCTGCCATGCTTAGGGATAGGGATTACTGTAACACTCCTGCCCACTCTCCTTTTATTTATTCTGTCACACAGGAGCTGGAACAATTTATATGGTTGGTAAAATGGGAAAGAAAGGCCAGGGCAGGCCCAACTCAATTTCTTTCTTTCTCCTGGGAAGCAAGAGTTCCCTTCTATTCCTCTAGAGGGGGGCTCTTTCCTCCCTCATACATAATTACCCTTGACTAGGTCAATAAGTTTGCCTATTAGCCATGGTGTTCCAAGGTGGAGAGAGATGGGGATAAAACAAGATAGGAATTCTATATTCCTGACATGGTTTAAGATTGCTGATAATTAGTGATGAATAAAAAGCAGACTATAGTTTAATCCATTATATTATTGTTTCAAAAATCTCTATAGACATTCCACCCCCTTATCCTGTCCACATGGGAGTAGCTGTTCCCTCTGCCTTGGCAGATTCCAACCTGCTAGTCATTGAACTATGTTCCTCAGCTAGTCTTTATCAATAATAGCAATAATAACAATTTAACTTTCACCTTGATACTTTGCTCTTTTTTTAAATATCATTTTATTCAGAATCAGGCAAGAAAGAGATGTTCCCCATTAGTACCCTTCAAAGACTAACCCTTCTCTCATTCCACAAGGAGATTGGCTTCATATTTGAGTGTTATTCATATTTAGCAAAACCATTGCTTAAACATAGATACTTCCTGCCTCAGTTGGGTGTCACACAGAAAATCTTTATCTGGACTAACGAAACAACACTAGGGGTGTGGAACTGAGTTTTCTTTGGAGAACATTAATTATCTCATGTTGATATCATGTCATTAACAAAGCCCTCACTCATATTCTATGCACCAAGGATACAAGTCAAATGGCAATAGGAAATTTCAATAAATAAAAGAAAATGTTAAAAATTAAGAGTGCATCGGGATCATAATGCTTGAACATATCAGAACAATGGGTGTTTTGTTGCATGAGAGAAATCTTGGCTGCATATGTTACTATATGCTGTGTATTGGTTTTCATGAATTCATGGAGGCAAAAGTTAATCTTCAGTTTTCTCTAAAATAAGAAGTCCTTTAAAGAATAAACGTTCCCTCTACCATTTGTACCTTTTATATTTTTCAGGATAAACTATTAGAATCATTCGTTCTATGAGAAATTATACAGTATATAGATTTCCAAATTAGTAGAATGACATAAAGATGAAAATAGTTTACTTTCTTTCTCAGTACAAACAGCTTTATTTGATGTATATGACAGCTGAAAGAGACTGTTTTACCTAAGAAATAACTTCTGAAATCTTTAACAGATGAACATAATGCTGTTAATAGCAACTGATTGATCTGTGCTATCCAGGTATCATATAAGCACAAACCATTTGTGTAATGATATACTTAATAACAATATTATTTTTACCTTTATTGAACATATACTGTGTGCTAGGCACTTCGCTGAGTGCTTATATTAGAGCTTTTTAGTTTGAAAAGTCACCATCTTTACTCTTTTCTAACATTTTGTTCAGGATTCTCAAATTGCTTTTTTTATGTGACCTTATACTTATGTGCTTATATGTCTTTTTCTCACCATACTGTACTGTCCTCCTGTATTGGTATAATTTTTAAATCACTGCTGTATCCATGTAGCTTGCTTGACACATAATAAATAATCAACCAGTATATTATGTACTTCAACCAACGTATTGATTTCAAACATTCTTAATTAGAAATGAGAGGGAAGAAGTTGGATTATCTATGTCATTTTCTAAAAAAGAAGATCTAGGAATCTACTTGGGAGGATGTCTAGGTATAAGAGCAATGTAGACAGCCAGCCCGATATGAATTAATGACCCTATAATTATTGCAGTTACTTCTTCCACCACATTTTTACTCTTCCTCAAACTATGAGGTAGATTTATTGTGAAATCTGGTTGTTTGGGAACTACTACAACTTGACAGCTAGATACATTATGTGGCCCAGAGTATCACCTAATATAAGGTGAATCAATAAAGTTCAAATAAAGTCATCGACAATGCTGATCCATCTAACAATTATATGGCATTGCACTACACTTTCCTGACAGGCTTATGCTTTTACACCCCATTAAAGCATAGGAAATAACTCTAAAAGTACTTCCAAATAAACTACAAAATAGACTATGCCAGATATATTGGGTGCTTTTTTACAGACATCAGTTTAATAGTCCATTTTCCACAGTTGACTGTGAGAATATGATAACATTTTATGGATGACCCCTCAAATCTGTAAACATGTTGTTGTAGGTTTTTGAATGACATGTATTTCCTGTGGTATAACTCTTGTCTTCTTTTAGTTCTTCATTTTCCTGCCTTAAAAATGTAGAAAGAACCCCTTTAAGCTTTGTATACAAAAAAATGTTGAATAAAAATTCAGCTTCCAATTATATGCTCCTGTTTTCTTTGGGAACACAGAGGAGAAGATGCTTTTGTTTAGCCAAGACTATATTCTGGCACATTCCAAAAAGAGGTGAAAGTGAGTAAATAAGAAAATGACTTCACATGTATAAAAAAAGAGGCATTTACTATTCAAATATAATCTGGTTAATGTGTTCTTTTAAATTTTTTTAATGATTCTAGTATTTTACAAATATCTCTGAGTTATGGTAAGATAAAGAGTAAGCCAAACACTTTGGTTATACCTTGCCAACAAGGTACTTGGGGAAGCATCCAACCTTTCCTTTGAAGTCCTTAATCCAATCCCTGGTGGGTTGTCAGATGTCTCAAAGCAATAGGGGGCACCACCCTGTAGCTCAAATGTGTTGTGACACCAAATCCTAAGCTTATCTAATTCTCTGTTGGTGTTATTATTTTTAGATGCACTGCATATCTCTTCCAGTAACACTAATCACACTCTTACAGGTGCCAGGTTTTGAGAATCTGCAAACTGACAAACTAGACCTGTCATAACAATTCCTTAAATAAGATAAGGAAGCTACCTCATATTCCACTCCCTAAATATACCAGAATATCATAGTCCTGGGGTCACACCTGGCTGCTGCTGCGTGTCCTACTTGGTGTTCTCAGAGGTATGGAGGAACTGCTTGCTATGTTGCCCCACTCAAGGTTTGAAAAGGAAAAAAAAAATCACCTGGTTTTTATCAAAGAGACTTTGAATACTGTTCCTCCTGAGAAGGCTGCTAGCTACTGTCCTTTCATGCTTACCCTTTATCCTGAAATGCATTCTAAAGACTTTAAAATTCATTGATGATTTGATGAGCTTCTCAGTCACAGTACTTTCTGTAGCAGCTATCCCAGCTTGAAACTAAGGTTTATTCGCCCTAAGATTTATATGAGGGAACAAGGGGCCTCCTGAGAGAGAACTCGTACTGAGGATGTTGTGGTACAGAGTTTTGTTTCAAGGATGGTGGGTCAGCATCAGAGAAAAAGGGTCATAGCTCTGCCTTAGTTAATCCTTCAAACCAGCTGCTAGAGACATACACCTCAGTCCTTAGGCTAGTCCGTGAGAATTGAAAGGTGAATTAAAAAAAAATGCCCTTTGTTCTTTCCAGTATTATCTACTCAAGAAATTGAACACATATCTGCTGGCTATGTCATTGCCAGCAGCTTCTCAACATTGGGAAGAGAAAACATTGATTTCTGTAATAACATAAAGCAAACATTGGTGCCCCTAATACTGCGCATTGGCAGCCCCTCTATGAAAATCAGTAAAAAACCCTATGGCAGAAGCCTTGGCATCAGTGCTTTGGCTACTACCATAGGCATCAAGAGTGCATCCTTTGATAGAGTTCAATAAGGAAGCATCACCCTTGGTAGGTTCCATTGGGGTTAATGTCAACACTGGTGAACATCAACACATGGTCATTGAGAGTAACAAGAGACCTGGAATTAGGGGGTGATGGGCTAAGAGGATTGTCCCATGAAATACATTTGCAACACAGGCTTGGGAATTTAGAACAATCACCTGGCAGGAAGCTGAAGAGATCCCACGTTTTGTAATATGTAGGGGAGAATTACCATGAGTGGTTTTAATTATTGTGACACTGTTCTCACTCTTCTCCAGAAAGGCTGGGATATGTTTAGAATATCAATGTAGTTATTGAAAATACATCAAGGCAAGTGTTGAGAGTTAAGTTGGATATAGAGCTATTGTTCCGCAAGGAGTATGACCTGGGATTAGAATACAGAATTATGATGTGTCTTCAAATAGAAAAAATAAAATGTGACATTCTCAGAGACCCTTAATGCTCATTCCTTAGATAAGAATAGATGTATTGAGTGGCTGCTATGGGCCAAGCATGAGGACCACAGAGAACAAAACAAAGCCCTCACTCTCAATTGTTTGTACTATACCGGAGGAGATAGTCAACAAATGGAAAAATAAAAATTAATACGGAAACAAAAAATCATATATTGAAAAGTATTATGAATAATAACAAGAATAAGTTACCAGAAAGTGACAGGTAATGCCATTTCATTTAAAATTTTCATTTATTTATTTTTGAGAGAGAAAGAGAGAGAGAGAGAGAGCTTGAGCACACACACAAGTGGGGGAGAGAGGCAGAGGGAGAAGCAGGATCCTCATTGAGCAGAGAGCCCAATGAGGGACTTGATCCTGGCCAGGATCATGAGATCATGACCTGAGCCGAAGGCAGATGCTTAACCGACTGAGCCATTCAGACACTCAGGTAATACTATTTGAGATATGGTGCTCAGCAAAGGCCTCTTTGAGCAGGTGATCATGGTGGAAATCAGCGTGTGAGATTTAATAGTTTTTGTTCTTCATAAAGACTATGATTTTGCTGTAACTACTTTATATGTCTCTTTCTAATTCCCAAGGTATTTGCATACTTTGAGAATTGAGTGCTATTTCACAGTGGAACAAATAAAACTATTGATTCATTTTCCTCTTGAATACATGTAGTTTTTCCACTCAGGTCTGTAGATGGGTAAGATTTTATTCTACTTACAGAAAGTTCTGCATTTTTCCTAACTATGCCTAAGCATTCTGTCTCCTGTTCCATCTTAAAATCTTATTTATTTAGAACTAGTTATCCATGTTTATGTAGATATATATACCCCTATTCATATACTTGTAGTCTATATAAATCCATATGGAAATAAAGGCATACTATTCTAGATTCAGATAAAGAGATAGACACGTATATACATAGAGACTAACAGCTATACTTTTCTATTAAGTTCTCTGGTCTCAGGTGTGGTCTGACGTAATGAAATTATGTCTTATGGTTGGAGAAGTCCCAAAAATGTGATTTCACCTCTACAGAGTTTAACAAAGACTAAAGGTGTGCTGATTATGCTCTCATTTCAGAAGTCCAGAGCAAATGCACCTGGTGTTTGTTCTAAAGCCAAAGTCAAGAAAGAGCAAGTCTACCTTAGTAAGAATATTCCATTTTAATTGGGTGTTTATAGACACAGATTTTAAAATTTCTCAAAGACAACATAATTATTTTAATATTTATCTTCATTCTGGTAGAATGAGAATATGGTTTTTAATTTAAGTATTCATACTTTAAACAAATTTAAGTGGACAATGCTCAGAGCTATTTTTATATATCTAAAGAAGAAAACAAATGGGTGACATTGTCCCAGTTCTCTAGAGGCTTAATATCCACTTGTTGATCAAAGGCATACAAAAAAAAAAAAAAAAAAAAAAAACCACCAAAAACATGAAAAAAAAATGGAAATGCAGGAACCATGTGACAAGATAGAACAAGCTAGAATAAGTACTAAGGGAATATTACTGTGCCTATAGTGATCACAAGTGTGGCTAAGAAAACTTTGGCAAACAAGTGGGAACTAGAGCTAAAATCTCAAGAGTTTATTTTGGGAGATAGAAAGCCATTGATGGGTGTTGACTGGAGGAAATGGGACAAGAATGTTTTAGAAAGTAATACCATGCAGTGAAATGGAGAGTAGTTTAGAAGGGGAAGAGCTGATCAGATAACATTATATTTTAAACATTATCTTGACATTGAAATTATTTAATTTGGTGGGAAGTTCTATGTTTTGGCTTTACCAGGCAGAAATTGGTGTTTATAATAACGCACTAATTTTCCACGAACACTGATATTACTGCAATTCTTTTCGATTATCTTATTTCCTAAGAGGATTGTTAGTTACGTAAATTAAATGCATAAACTAATTCCTTTCAAAAATGAGTAGAGTGCTTTGAAAATTAGATACATGGTGCCAATGGGGAATAAAAGCCAATGTACAGACAAAGTCCATGGGGAAGGTAAATAGTCAGATAATAGAGTGAAGACAAGGTTGGCAATCTTAGCAAAAATGAAACAACAGATGGGGTATAATTTTTGTGAGTCCTCACACAGATGGTTCACCAGATGGATTCTGCCGGGTTCATACAGCTTATGTGTATTTTTCAGCTGCTTATCATGATAGGCAAGGCCACTTCTGTGCCGGCAAAATCTTTGCTTGGTTCAGATTATTGAAATTTAACACTGAGATAAATTGGTGACTGGCAACATAATATAAAGTGTTTTTATTAACTGCCATTTCTAATTAGACAGATATATGCAGATAATGTTATTTTGAAGAGATTGGAATTCAGAAAGAACTCATAGGTCATGGCTTACAAAATGCTATTCTGGGACTTTATGTAGGTTAGAAGAGTTGGGGTGTTTAATTCAAACTTCAGCTATCATTTCAGACTATCATCTTTTGGAACTTTATTTTTAAAGATAATTTCCTCTGAAATAACAGTAAAAAAAATATAGGATTTAGTAAGGTTATAACTGAAGAACTATTTAAGTATATCAAGAAAATATCTCTTTGTAAATTAAATTCAATCTGTAAATGGCACTCAGTGTAACATTCTGTACTTTGGTTGATATTTATACTGGTAAATGTCTAGTAAAAATACCAGTAAACATCTTAGTAAATGATGAAAGTCATTATTTTTATCAAACTGCTATGGTGTGTGTGTATATGTGTATGTATTTTAATTTTGAAATAAAGATTCAGTACAATTCAGAAACGTTTTCATTGATTAATGGGACACCTTAGAAGTAATATCTATTAAATAAAATGGAGAATCAAAAATAAACTATTTAAACACGTATGCCTTCAATTAATTGCTCTTCATTAAGATGTATTTCTTTAGATTTTTGGTACAAACAAAGGCTCTATTTTATCTGGGCCTTGCTCTTTTCACCTTTACAAGATGAGATCTTAACTCAATGTGATTTTAAATTCAAGCAGGTGGGATTTTTGTTACTGTAACCATTGTAAGGCATCGATTTGTTACATGAAAGGAATCTGATCTGTCTGGAGACACCACATAAGGCCGGAAACCAGGAACTCCAGGATGTTTCAGACACAGTTCTCTTTAAAGACAAATATATCAATGGTAGAGCATTTAAAATAGAACATATACAGAGTTGTATTATTTTCCAAATATTGTTATGTTAATTGTTTCATTGGAATCATACAGCAGTCATTTGAGGTTGACATGGCAAATATAATCATCTCCATTTTAACAAATGAGAAAACTAGAACTTGTGTGAAATTAATGACTAATAAAAACATGTACACGTAGTTGATGGAAGAGCCTGGACTCTGTCTGGTTCACTGCTCTCCAGCAAATACTTACTAAAAGCCTATGGTGTGCCAAGTAGATGTAGTTTGTTCTACTCTGCAGAGTCCTGATGTGAAGTATTCAAAGTCAAGAACCCTAGACATTGTGTCTATACATAAATGAACCAAACCACATTGAAGATTTTATTTATTCTTTCAAGGATTAATTTTTAAGTTTAATAATAAGTACCACTTTTTTATTTTTAAGTCGGAATTTGAGGGTTTATAGGAAAGAGAGAAGGCACATACTTTCAGGGCACTTATAGTATATATTACAGCATAATATTATTACAGTTATGTGCTACTAAGTCCATTGGAGGGAGTTAAAGAAAGCATGAAGGTCAAAATGACAATTCTGATGATTCTTGAAGAAATTGAAATAGCAGTCAGAAGCAGGATAAGGTCCTTCTGGAAAGACAGAGTAGCCATACAAGGTAAATACCTATATGGATACACAAAGATTTCAACATTGCTCATGCATGAAGTCTAAGCCATAGAGTGGCAGAAGTTGAGAATGGACCGGGAGGGAGTCCACAACTCATGACCATGAGAGGAGATTAAGGTTTTTGTTCCTTAAGCAATGTAAATCTATTGGAAGTTTTGAATAGAGGTAAAGCTGGTGAAGTATGGTTATTAAAAATGATCATCCAGCACTACTTAAGGGAGATTTCTACAAAAATATAATAAGAGGAAATAATAGCATCTGAACTAGGCTAAAAAAAGTGGGAATGAAAAATATAATAAGAATATTGAGCTGTTTGAATTATAAGGACTTAAGTCCTTATAAGTGAGTTATTGCATGTGGAAGAAGGAAGCAATGAAGGATTGAGGGAAGATAAAAGAATATAAGATGACTCAGATTTTGAATTTGAGCCATTTTTTTAATTAATTTTATTTTTTATAAACATATAATATATTTTTATCCCCAGGGGTACAGGTCTGTGAATCACCAGGTTTACACACTTCACAGCACTCACCATAGCACACACCCTCCCCAGTGTCCATAATCCCACCCCCCTCCCAAACCCCCTCCCCCCATCAACCCTCAGTTTGTTTTGTGAGAGTCACTTATGGTTTGCCTCCCTCCCAATTCCATCTTGTTTCATTTACTCTTCTCCTACCCCCTTAACCCCCCATGTTGCATCTCCTCTCCCTCATATCAGGGAGATCATATGATAGTTGTCTTTCTCCGATTGACTTATTTCGCTAAGCATGATACCCTCTAGTTCCATCCACGTCGTCGCAAATGGCAAGATTTCATTTCTTTTGATGGCTGCATAGTATTCCATTGTGTATATATACCACATCTTCTTTATCCATTCGTCTGTTGATGGACATCTAGGTTCTTTCCATAGTTTGGCTATTGTAGACATTGCTGCTATAAACATTCGGGTGCACGTGCCCCTTCGGATCACTACATTTGTATCTTTAGGGTAAATACCCAGCAGTGCAATTGCAGGGTCATAGGGTAGTTCTATTTTCAACATTTTGAGGAACCTCCATGCTGTTTTCCAGAGTGGTTGCACCAGCTTGCATTCCCACCAATAGTTTAGGAGGGTTCCCGTTTCTCTGCATCCTCGCCAGCATCTGTCATTTCCTGACTTGCTCATTTTAGCCATTCTGACTGGTGTGAGGTGATATCTCATTGTGGTTTTGATTTGTATTTCCCTGATGCCGAGTGATGTGGAGCACTTTTTCATGTGTCTGTTGGCCATCTGGATGTCTTCTTTGCAGAAATGTCTGTTCATGTCCTCTGCCCATTTCTTGATTGGATTATTTGTTCTTTGGGTGTAGAGTTTGCTAAGTTCTTTATAGATTTTGGACACTAGCCCTTTATCTGATATGTCATTGGCAAATATCTTCTCCCATTCTGTCAGTTGTCTTTTGGTTTTGTTCAATGTTTCCTTTGCTGTGCAAAAGCTTTTGATCTTGATAAAATCCCAAAAGTTCATTTTTGCCCTTGCTTCCCTTGCCTTTGGTGATGTTCCTAGGAAGATGTTGCTGTGGCTGACATCGAAGAGGTTGCTGCCTGTGTTCTCCTCGAGGATTTTGATGGATTCCTTTCTCACATTGAGATCCTTCATCCATTTTGAGTCTATTTTCGTGTGTGGTGTAAGGAAATGATCCAATTTCATTTTTCTGCACGTGGCTGTCCAATTTTCCCAACACCATTTATTGAAGAGGCTGTCTTTTTTCCATTGGACATTCTTTCCTGCTTTGTCGAAGATTAGTTGACCATAGAGTCATTTAATGGATAATGATGAGATTTATCATGGTAAGAATTAAAGGAGAAGCAGACTTGGTTATTAGTGATGAGTTGAAGCGAAGTAGAGATGGACTTCAATTTGAATTTAATTTCATTTTTAACAGGCCACGTTTGAATTCCCTAAGGGATAACCAGATAGTTATATTCAGTAGGCATGTAGTTATAGTAGTATGGCGGTTTGGATACAGATTTAGTAGAAAGCCTCATGCATTTAGGTGTTGAAGCCTTTCCTGGATGACATTCCCCAGGAAGAAGGGTGCAAAGTAAGAATAAAGACAAAGATGGGAAACACCAGAATGTAAGGTACATGAAAAGCATAAGAAACTTCTACAGTAGTTACAATAACAACTATTCTTATGCATCTTTGCCATAATTAGTTTTCTTCTCATCTGTCATAAGAAACAGAGACTGAATTCCATATTTAATTTTTATTACTTTATATTTTACTTATCATTGTATACTTAGCACCTATAATAATGTCTGGAACATAGTAGGAACTAAAGAGCATTTTATTACATGCATGAATGAATGATAGTCAAGCAACATTAGGAAAGTACACAGAAGTGAAGAAAGGAGAAAGATCAAAGGGATTGGTAAATCTGGCAGAGTATAAAAAAAAATGTTCTCAACCTCCAAAACAAAAATATAACTTAAAAAAATGTGAACTTTTGAATTGACACATTCTGGATAATATCTGCAATTTGTCTTCCTAGAATTAAAATGTCATCCTTTTGTAAGAACAAAATAGAGAGGGGCGCCTGGGTGGCTCAGTGGGTTAAAGCCTCTGCCTTCGGCTCAGGTCATGATCTCAGAGTCCTGGGATCGAGCCCCACATCGGGCTCTCTGCTCAGCAGGGAGCCTGCTTCCTCCTCTCTCTCTGCCTGCCTCTCTGCCTACTTGTAATCTCTGTCTGTCAAATAAATAAATAAAATCCTTAAAAAAAAAGAACAAAATAGAGAAATATTATATGAATATGCCTTTACTTAGGAAAATACAGTATTTGAAATTCATTCATCATTTAGGTAATCCTAATTTTCCATATGGACACAGATAAATAATATGAAATTTAACCACAGCTCAAGCGCAGATTTTGTGGACTGTTCAAAATTATGGCTCTGTAACAAATCCATTTATGTCACAAAAATTGATTCATTAGATAAACAGAAATCTATGAAAGCCAGCAGATCTGTAATTTTTGCCTTTATTTACATGTGGAGTCTGTTTCTTTATTTTCTTATGCTGTAAATGAGCAATCATATATAATCAATCTGTTTGACTTTAAAGTATTTACGTTTCTGAGAAATACCATATTGGTCATCTTAACCAGAGTTTTCATTACATTTATATGACCTAAATCATAAATCCATCTGCTATCTCACCAAATTGGTGGTTTAAGTTCAAATAAATATACAAGTATTATTATTATGTACATATATACATATGTATTGTACATATTATGTACAAGTATTATTATTAACAAAAATTATCATTATGGGTATTATTACAAGGTTTTCTATTTTATTTTTTGGAAATACTGTGCTTTAATGGAAAAATTTTGTGTGTGCGCATGTATGTGAAGTACCAATTGTCTGGACAGTCCCCCATACTTCCAATACTCTCACTTGTTTACTTATACAGTTCTCATTCTAGACTGTAATCTCTCAAGAAAAAAAAAGCATGTATATTTTGTTCTGCATTTTTCTGTTTTCTTACCTAATCCTATCTATATACTGCTTGCTGTCAAATAAATATTTTATAAATATAATTCTTTTTTTTTTTAATTCCTACTTGAAACTTCACTGGTTCTGTAAATAACTGAAGGATAAACCTAAACCCCTTCGTGCAACCTACAAGTCTCTCCATAATCTGGCTCTTGCCTAAGCTCTGGATTTATCTCTTACTTCTTCTTAGGCTGTTTCTTGCCTCAGTGCCTTGATCATGTTGATCCATGGTTTGTAGTGTTCTCAGATCAGCCCATGTTCCTCTTTCTCCCCTCCTGTTACCTCCTGGCTATCTGCTAAAAAAAAATTCAGTTCATGTCTTTTCCTATATAAAGCATGTTTTGTCTCCATTCACCCAAATGGAGATGACAATGATGTCTGCATTTTTGCTTTCCTCATATTAGAGTTAAACTTCTGCACCCCCTACCCTTCATGTCTGGTTTTGCAGTACTACTATCTTTATCTCTATGTCTATCTCTATCTCCATTTCTATCTTGACCTATCTATACACCTATAATCAGATCTATTTAAAGGTATCTGTATCTATCTATATCTACTCTATCATCTATATGTAATCTATAATGAGTATGTTAGGATGTCATTTAAGACCAATGACTGGGTTGTACTATCTAAGAAAGATAGTAAATGGCTTATAACAAGTATTTAATAGACATTTCTAGTTGTATGAGTGAATTAATGAATGTGAACACTCTTGTTTCAATGTAAGAACTAATAGAAGAAGCTGATAGTAAGATACCAATTCAGTAGTATGTAATGAATAAGAACATGAGTACTAGGACCAGGACATCTTGTTAGTTCTAACTTCAAAATATATCCAAAATCTGACCAGTTTTTGGTATTCACCTCAACAGCTGTGGTCTGAGCTACCATCCTCTCTTGCCTCAACTTTTACAAGAACCTCCAAACTGGTTCTACCTGCTTCTACCCTAACCTTTATGTATTTTATTTTTTATTTTATTTTATTTTATTTTTTTTTAAGATTTTATTTAGTTATTTGACAGACAGAGATCACAAGTAGGCAGAGAGGCAGGCAGAGAGAGAGAGAGAAGAGGAAGCAGGCTCCCTGCTAAGCAGAGTCCGATGCGGGGCTGGATCTCAGGACCCTGAGATCATGACCCAAGCCGAAGGCACAGGCTTTAACCCACTGAGCCACCCAGGCGCCCCCACCTTTATGTATTTTAATACAGCATTTTAAATTTAATTGCATTTTATATGATAGCCAGAAAAAATTATTTAGAATGTAAATCAAATCATTTTAGTCATTTGTCCTATCCTCCTGGACACTTCCTCTGCAGTACAAACCTGAAATCCTTCCTATGGTCCACAAGATGGTCTGCCATCATCATCTTCCACCACTCTCTCTCTCTCTCTCTCACTAACCTTGGTCCATCCACACAGGCATCGTTGTTGCTTATGGATCTTGCTGGACACATTTTGTACTCAGGGATATTAATCTAAGGATTTCTTTGTCATAGAATGCTCTTCCCTAAGGCAGCTGCTTCACAAACCCTGTACCTCCTTCAAATCTCTGCTCAGACAATAATATTTTCAATGAATTCTGTTGTGACCAACCTTTTTAATACTGTGATCAACCCACTCATCCTTATCTCACACAGTCACCTTAGTGCCCCCCATTTAGTGATGGCCATGAAAATGCCCTGCTCATATCCCCTGCAGACCAGCACTACTTGACTAATGTTTCAGTCGCAACCCTTCTTAGTCAACCTCGAATGATACCCCTGTCCTCTTGTCTCTCCATGTTTCTCATTGGGTCCCAACTAGTAAATGAATGCCATTGGAAGTTTAATAGATGCCCATTCTAGTAAGGCACAACACTCCTTTAATGGAAGAGTTTGTCTCAAGGACTCCCCATCAGTCTTGTCAAACTTTTCCTAGAACCGTGTTGTATTTGGGACTCTTCCTCTTCAATTCTTTCTCCTTTCCCTTCTTCTTTACAAGAGTCACACCCGCATTACAGTTTGAAGACTCTCTTGCCTTCTCTGGATTCCTCCTCTTTCTCATTTTTAGTTTTCCCAATAAATTTCTTGCATATCTATTCCTGACTCAGCATCTGCTTCTTTGGAGATTTAAACAAATATGTTTGCCATACTTTTTCCTTTCTCCATGGCATTGATTTGTGCCTGGATTTTGATTTATAATGGTGACTGAGTGATGAGACAGAGGTATCAATATCATTGAAAGAAGATTTTTATTACTTGTAATTCCTGAGAGGAGAGGGGCATAGTCCACTAGGCAGGACCAGAGGGGAAGCACCTAGTTCACTTAGGAGGAAGAAAGAAGAGTGAAAGGAAAACATGGCTCAGAGCCTTCCTGGTATTTTCTGTAGGAAAGTCAAGGTGGGGCTGGGAAACAGCTTACAGCTGGCTAGTTTGAGTGATGTCAGCAGGCTCTGGGCTATAAAGATGGTCTCTAATTGTCTGGCACCTGGCCCTTGGTGTTTACAGCAGGGGAAATATTGACTTGATATATGAATTATATAAAGGAGGTGATTGGAGGTATGCACTCAGCATTGGTGGGAGGGTTTATAATATGATTTCATGTGTCCATGAAAGCTAGATTGCAGGGGATTTGTAAATAACTTGGGTTGTTAGTTTGCCCCTGTGATTAATGGATGTAATTAATAGATTAATAGACAAATATAAAAATAAAAATCCACATAGAACAAACATGTATTATCTTCTAACACAAGGGTTGGCAAACTAGAGCCTACGGGTCAAATCCAAATTATCACCTGTTCTGCAAATTAAGTTTTGCTGGAACACAGCCATGCTCATCTGTTTACCTAATGTCTGTAGCTACTTTCACATTACAATGGCAGAGTTCAATACTTACATCAGAGACCTTATTGCCAGCAAAGCCTGGAATATTTACTGCCTGGCCTTTAGAAAAAGTTTGCCAACACCTACTCTAACCTACTGCCTTATCTACTTATTTAATGTTTATTGTTTGGTGTCTGATTTTCCCTAATAGAGAGTCAGCTGCACAATACAGAGATAATTCTTTGTTTTACTCATTAATATGTGCCAGGAAACAGCACTGGTCCTTAGCATATAACAGGGATGGAATCAATATTTATTTAATGGATAAATGAGTTCAGACAAATCTGTATTCCTAATACAGATCTTTTATTGAGTAATTTTATATGAACAAATTCCCTAAAATTTCTAAGTCTGTTTGATCATACAATAATAGATCCCACCACAGTTAGTTTGAGCATCAATGATATCATGCTTAAAAATTATTAATGCACACCTGAATATAGTAAGTATTCAATAAATGTTAGATAATTCATAGATAATGTAATGCTTTTCACTTAATTGTCTAGTGTTAGAAAATTCAGCTTACTAAATATTAATGTATGCATGTACACTAAAGATTTGTTTGGAAAAAGTTTATAGATTCTGTTTAAACCAGGGTTAATAATATTTCTTAACTGCTCCATAGGGTATTGGAAGGACAGTTGATATTTTATTTATAATAGCATAGAAAACTGAACAACGAAAGATGAGATATGAATTAGGATGCTTTTCATTCTTCTAACTTCAAGTAAAAAGCAACCGCTAAATAAAATAAGAGAACAATCTGTTTACGTTTTGCTCTACATATATAAGGTGTTGTAGATATAAGAGCAATTGAACTTGACATATTTGTTGAAACATTTAAGCCATTTATCAACTTTCCCATATTTGAATAATAAGAAAAACCCCTTCAGTTGTAAGCATTAAGTAATTTATATTCCAGTGGAGTTTGAATCTCTGGAGACATATCATAGATCTGTGTATGAAAAATCTTAGCTTGAGCAGCACTGGAAAAAATGTATTTTCCCCCACAATAGCATAAGTCTTGATAAGCTGCGATTGTTATGTGGTATTTTTGTTCAATTAGCATACCTGCTTTCTCTTGTCCATTTCCCACTCCTCATCACTGTATTCTCAACCACTTGCCCTCCACCATTCTTCTGACACTGTATTTGTCAAGGTCACTCATGGTATTTGGAGCCCACAGTGGATGGCATTTCTTAATCTCTACCTTACTTCATTTTCCAGAAGCATGTAAAACAGATAACCTTCCTTGTTTTTGTCTGTTTCTTTGAAATCACACTTTCTTTGTCTTAGTCCTGTTTCTTTTGCCACTGGTACTCAGTCTCCTTAAATATTCTCTTCCCTTGGCTCACTTCATCAGAAGATGGTTAGCATCTTCTTCCTTCTTGTTCTAAAATCTCTACTTTTGATTTGATCCTGTGGCTTTAGTCATCATCAGTGTTCTGATGATTCCCAACATCTATTACTCCCTTTGGGACTTGTTTCCTGGGCTCCAAGCAGTTATTTAAATATTTATGGAGAAATATATGAGCATTTCCCCTTGAGAGTCGACATTTCAAAACTGAGATTATCTTCCCATCAATGTTGTCCCATCTCCCATAATTTTATATCAGTAAATGACACCATTCACTTATGGTCTCCTAAGCAAGTGATTTCAAAGACATTGGAGACAACTCTTTTCTCACTCTGTAAATACCTGGAATAAATGACACAGTACTGTTGAGTCATTTTATATGGATACTTCTCTCCCTCTCTGTTGCTACTATTTTAGCTCAATCATCTCTTTTCTGCATTATTAAAATTCTTCTTTGTTATTACAATGTCCAGGCTTAGTCTCTTCCATATTCAGAGATGTAGAATAATTTTAGACAGGTAATAGGTGAATATTCTAATCATTCACTCTTGTAATTTCTCTTTTCTGTTTGTCTAACAAATCCCCTAATCTTACTGCTTTGATATAAATTAACTTAGGTTTTCATTTGCATGTAGTTTAAATTTAATTGGCTTTAGATTTAGATTATATTTCAAGTTAGTTGTAGACTTTGATTTAGATTAGATTCAGATGTAATAGAGATTTCCCTAGTAGCTACCACTAAGAAGCTTGAAAATCTTTTCAAATATTTATTTGCCATTGAGGTGCCCACCGTTATTCATATCTCTCCCCACATATCTAGTGCAGAGGTTCTCAGACTTCTCAGACCCTCAAAACTTCTCAAGAACTTTTTACACTTTTAAGAAATTTGAGAACTCCAAAGCACTTTTGTTTATGTGACTTCTATATACTAATCAGATATTAAAAATGAGAAAACATTTAAAATATTTATTAATTCAGGTAACACTTCAAAAATAAATTTTTGCATGAAAAATAACTTCAAAAATATGTGAGAAAAGTGGCATTGATTTATATTTTTGCAAAACTCTTTGAAGTCTGGATAAATAGAATATAGCTTGTGATACTGTGCATTATAGTAAGAAATATATATTTGGTCTTTGTCCCTTTTCCTTACAGAAAGCACCCAAAATCCTCGGAATTTCTAAAGTGTTGAGAGTTGTAAAAGTGTCTTTTGTTGTTAATGAGGTGATTTTGGTCAGCCTCCAAGCATGGGGGATGTTTTCCCGTGGAGGCAACCATGTGATTAGCCTCTGGAGAGGAGATGGAGTAGGGGCAGCTGGAAATTGAGTTCAATCACCAATGGTCCATGTGTTAATCAATCATGCCTAAATGATGAAGCTCCAAAAAAACCCAAAAGCATAAGGTTTGGAGAACTTCCAGGTTGATAAACATGTGGAGTCACTGGTGTTATCAAAAACCAACCTCTGTGCTTTGAGGCAAAGATGGAGTTGGGGATAAAGAGAAATGGTAGTAGTCTATTGTTTGCTGGGCAAAGGAGGCTGCAGCAAGCCAAGGCCTTCAAAGACTGCAAGCCCACCCAGAGGAAGAAGGGGCTAGGAGGGTTTATAGGGGAATATAGGATCTAGCCTGTTTCAACAGGCTTGTGTTTGTGCTGACTGCCATCTTACTCCTTTACAGCATGGTACCAGAGTCCTGAAAGAAGAGGCCAAGAAAGGAGGAGGGGATGTTTGCAGAAAAGAGGGAAAGGGTTACTTAGTTTAAAATTGAAACAGGGAGTTTAAAAAACTCCCTGAAGCATTAATGTAGCTGTTTTGATTTTTGTTCAACTTCATGCTCTTAAGTGGTTTCACTGGGAAAGTGGTACACCTGGAGGAAGCATGGAAGTCTGCATCCTTTCCCCACACCGTCTTATGTAGCTGTCCCATATGGCTGTCCCCGAGTTATATCCTTTTATAACAAACCAGTGATCTCATAAGTAAAATGTTTCTCTGAGTTGCTTTAGCAAATTAGTGCACCGGAGGAGGAGATCCTGGTAACTGCTCATGTAGAGCCGGGGGGCCAGAAGCACAGGTAACAACCTGCCCTTGCAACTGGTTGTCTGAGGTCCAAGAAGGGTTTGTTAGAACCAACCGTCTACAGGCCGTGGGTCAGAAGCACAAGTGATAACCTGTGCTTGTGTGCTTGTGACAGGTGTCTGAAGTGTGTGCAGGAGGAAGTGGGCAGTTGCACAGGACTGACCCCTTAACCTGTTGGATCTGAAACTGTTTTTGGAATACACAGTGTCAGAATTGAGTTGAATCCTGACACCCTGCTGGTGTTCAAGAAATGCTTGGTTGTACTTGGTTGTACCACACCACACATGTATTTGCACTGCAATTGGTCTCAGAACACCAAATTACAGCTAGATTCTTCTATTTACTCTGCATGCAACCTATTGCCATATGCTGTTTTGGTCGAAGTACATGAACAAAATCTGGCTTTATACAGATTTATACTTATAAAATAAATGCAAGGTATTTTAATTTCCTTTCAGATAATTGTGAAGGGAGATTTTTATATTATATCAAAATTTGACTGTTGGTAATTTCTTAGTTACTTGTAATGTGGAATTCAAAACCATATCAATGGGGTTTTATCAATAAACTCCATTGGTCCATTTTTACTTGGAATCAATTTTTAACCTAAGCAAGTTTTTTTTTCTATTTTCTTTTTTATCATATCAGACATTTACCATTTGGAAAATATTGGCTCCCTGGATTATCCATATTTTCTAAACATGGACACATTTTATAATAATTATATTTATAATAATCATATCCGTGAATCTGACAACCAATCTCATCAGGAAACTTTTTAAATATTAGAAACGTATCAAACCTATAATGGCAGATATAGTTTTTACACTATATATTTTTTGTCTTTTTTGTTTAAGAATTCAAATTTTTAATTGGCAATAATATCATTGGCCATGCTCCTTGTGGGGGAAGACTTCCTTTGTTCATTCTCAAGAAAATATCTCCCAGCTACAAAACTGCAAAAACTCATTGTTTATGTGTCAAGTCCTTGTTGCCATTAAACATGATGTTTCGTGAAAAAATCCAGTTCGGCTTATAATTCAAACATATACACAAGCACTTTGCTGGAAGATAATCATTGTACTTTGGTAGTTAGCAGAAAATCTTGTTATAATTTCATCACAGAGATTATTTTACACAGTCCCACACTCAGAAATTGAGTTTTGATTATATTTTTTCTTTGGGAACATTCTTCAGTAAAAAAGTTATTTCATTTACAGTGTGTGACAGTGATGATGACAATGAACACTTGTGTAAGAAGGTGCCATTTTGCTAAGGCACCAGCAGCGTTACCCAACCCTTCATCATTGCCAGTGCAAATGTCACATAGTGAAAAGTAAAATGAGTTTTAGTATATTATTATGAAAATGGTTTAGACCCATGGATAACTGTTTCAGAACTCCCACTACCTTTTCTTGTAAGTAACTGTATCAGTGCAATGGAATATTACATGTTTAGGAATTTATGAAAAACACTTATTTATTTTTTTTAAAGATTTTATTTATTTATTTGACAGAGAGAAATCACAAGTAAGCAGAGAGGCAGGCAGAGAGAGAGAGGAGGAAGCAGGCTCCCTGCTGAGCAGAAAGCCTGACGTGGGGCTCAAACCCAGGACCTGGGATCATGACCTGAGCCGAAGGCAGCGGCTTAACCCACTGAGCCACCCAGGCGCCCCAAAGATTTTATTTATTTATTTGACAGAGAGATCACAAGCAGTCAGAGAGGCAGGCAGAGAGAGAGGAGGAAGCAGGCTCCCTGCTGAGCAGAGAGCCCGATGCGGGGCTCGATCCCAGGACTCTGAGATCATGACCTGAGCCGAAGGCAGCGGCTTAACCCACTGAGCCACCCAGGCGCCCTGAAAAACATTTATTAACTCAGAAAACTTAAATGACAACAACAAAATGAAGAAAATGGATGAAAACATAAACAATTTTTTAATTTATTTAGGAAGAAAATTTCCCTAAATGACATACACTATCTCCAACATATGTATTTATACTCACTTCTATTTTTCTTTCTTTAAGAAGTCTAATAGACCCATTTCTTTTCTATTTTTGTCACTCCTATAGAACTTTAATCTTTTGACTTGTTATAATAGTACTAAGAATAGAAGATGCTTAAATAAATGCTGAATGTTGCAAAAGTTGCCAAGAAACAACTCTAGTCAAGGACTGAACAAACAGGTTTAATATATTCATTACATATTCCAGCCCTTTCGTGGGGATGGGTGTGGGCAGAGGGGCAGCAGGGGTGGGTATAAGTAAAACGTTAACACATTGTTGAGAGGCTTAGAGAAGAGTAAATAGAATGAGAGAGATTATCTGCTAAGAATAATAATTAAATCAGCTCTTTTATCCAGGTAAAGTTTGAATCAAAGTAAGGGAGGAAAAATGGATTTAGCAAAATAATTAAAAACCCTAAAATAAAACTATATAGTAATTATAATATAATAATTATATTATAATTATGTATATAATTATAATATAATTATAATTATATAAGTAATTATAATAACTTTCACTTCAAGACAATTTCTATACACAATAGTGTTTCTAGTATTGATTTTATTACCTTGATTATTTATTTCTTTAAAATTATTCTTGATGTTGAAACTGGTAGGATGGAAATGACCTTTTATAAACAGCAAAAGACCTAATACGAATTTTTTTTTTTTACTGAAGCCCAAAGAGACCTGATAATGAGACGTAGTCTCGTACTTCTCAGGTTACTAACAAAAAAATTAAGGCATATGGTCCTTGTATTATGGATTATATTTATGATATGGTGTTATTTTAAAAGGTCAGAAAACACTTGATTTTTAGCTATTTAATATTTTCTATCCCACCATCTCTCAAAATAGGAAATCCAAAAATGTATGGCAAAAGTAGCAGAGTGAAAAACATATTCAGTATATCTAATCTTAGAGAAAAAAAATATTGGATAAAACTCAATATGTGACAACCTTGTGGAGACAGTCACATTTGGAAAAACTTCAAAATACTGCGTGTTAGAATTATTCTGCCCTTTAACAGTTCATTGCACAAAACCTAGCTTCCAGATTTACTTAACTCATAAGGTTTTAAGTTCTATTATTACATAGACATAACACTGTTATTTCTAGACAGAATATGCCTTCTCCAGTGGAAATGATTCGGTGGCCTACAATTATAAACCTGCTTAAACTGACTCTAACTTTATAGCAGAGTTATTATAGAAACTTATCTTCTGATGGTTTCCGAGAAAGAGTGACTGCAAAAGATTTAGAATTCTAATCTTCAAATTATTCTCGTCTCAAGGTTTGCCACCTTCATTCACTTCATTTCAAACTTAGTGGACATGTCCTCATCCAGACGACCAATGTCCTGTTTTGTCTGCGACTATGGGATCTCTCTGGATGCAGTTCTTTTCAGAGCTAAAACTACAAAAGGCCAAGTAAACCAGGATGATTGACCACTCTCTCCTTATGTCTTATTTACATAAAACATGCATGTCCATGGCCTTCACTTTTTATCTCTGATCTCAGGTACTTGAATCAGCTTCTTTGATACTTACTTTTTATCTGTAAAATGAAAATTAATAATCTCTGATAGAATTGCTGTGAGAAATACTAATAATATCTGTAAAACACTCTAACACAGTTCTTGGTTCATAGCAAGAAACAATAAATGATAATTCTTTGAATTTTCCTTTTCTTAGGAAATGGAAATAATTGCTTGATAAACATAATATATAAACATCTTCCAAAAAAAATCAGAAAAATGTATGATGAAAATGAGAATCTGTTTTCAGAAGGAGTATACATCCAGCATAAACATATAAAGGAGTAGTACAACTTCAGTGATAATAATAATACATATGTTAGGGAAAACAGATTTCATTTTTAATTGATCCAAAAATATATTAATAAAAATAATATTCATATCTAGTATTAGTAAAAGTATTAGGAATCAACATTTTCATGCTTTTTGGTGGAAGTATAAATTATATAACATTTATAAAGTTTAACAGACACTGTGTAATAGAATGTCAAATAAGCGTATCACTTGACAAATAGTTTTATTAGCAGTATTCTATCCTAAGGAAGACTTAGTACATGTAGCCAAAGATGTATGATCAGCAATGGCCATTGCAACATACCTTTCATAAGGAAATGTAAACAAACCAAGAGTTAAATATATTATGATGAGTGTAGACACCATTCTATGAAACATTATAAGAAGATTAAAAACAGTGATAGAAGTCACTGTTGTTAAATCAGTGTTGATAAGCATGGAAGGAAAATGCCATACATAAAAATACAGTAAGATATAGAGATAGAAAAATAATGTTTTTTTGAAAAATTATGTGTGTGTGTGAGAGAGAATAAGAGAAAGAGAGAAACATCCAGAAATATACACCAAAGCATTTGAAGTTAGTTTCCACTGGAAAGTGAGTGGAGGAGATTAATTATTATCCTTAATGCTTGTATATTTGATTTATTGCAGTGTGCAAATATTACTATTGCATTTAGAAGCAATAAATAAGTATACAATGTTTTTTTTTTTTTTCAAGAAGAGCTTTAAATGTGATTTGTCTTAATTTGTCTTGCTGGAATATAAAATCTATAGGTTCAGGACATATGTCTATTTTGCTCCTCTCTGAATCCTGAGCTTCTGTCACAGTGCCAGGCACCAGCTGGTCCTTAAAAAAGGGTGAGAAAATATCCATTTAGAATTAGTTATTCTACATGGAGCTGTTATATAACTGCCTGGATAGACTGTCAAAGCATTTTTTTTAAGGTTTTATTTATTTATTTGAGAGAAAGTGTGAGTAAGAGGAGAGAAGGAGCCAAGGAAGGAGGCAGATGGAGAGGGAGAAGCAGACTCCCTGATGCGCAGGAAGTCCGATATGGTGCTCAATCCCAGGACCGTGGGATCATGACCTGAGCTGAGGGCAGATGCTTAACCTACTAAGCCACCCAGGTGCCCCTGTCAAAGCGTTTCTTAAAGATTTTACACACTAGTCTGTCAGGAAATTTTACCATAAGATTTTTCTAGTAAAGAAAGTAAAAGCTAGAGCAGAGCTTCAAAGAACAGTTAAGTTTGGAAACATTATAGCCGGCTTGGGAGGCTGAGTATAATTACAGAACTAACTGAAAACTGAAGAGTGTTGGGGAACAAAGTCAATAGAGGGTCATCGAATGTGGGCAAGACCTTCAGCTATATGAACCTAAGGAAGGTGACATTGAGAAGGGGGCAAAAGTCAATATGCTTTGTGCTATTTTTCTGAAAGAAAAGCCAGTGGTACTCATCCTATTTCATCAATTCATTTTTCAATTTCCATTTTAATTTCTCTGAGAACAGGATGCTTCTTTCGGTTAATGGTGTTTTTAATTGCTGTCCGTCAGGTAGCAATTATGGGAAAGCCTATTCTTGACTCCTGCTAAGATCAAGAAAACTCCAGCATCAAAGAACCTTAGAATGAATTCATAAGTTAAATGCTTTCAATGTGACCAAAACTGTTACTCTAAGAATAATCTTCGAGGAGCTCTTTCATTTTAAACTTGTAAATGGGAAATGGTGCTGTTTATGTTAAGGCTGTACAAAATATTAATAATAAAATAACTGTTTCAGTAATAGCAGCAAGTAAATCTTGAATTATTCAGCCAACGGTAACTCAGATATCTGCTCTTAGGTGGGTGTGGTGCAAGGCCGTGGACTTATGAGAAAGATGAAGATGAAAGGCTTGACCTGAAAGTACTAATTGAGTAATTTCTACTCACATGAAATAGGCTTATGGGTAGCCTACACATAAAAATGAACTGGCACTTATCCTAGTCAGTCACAGGTTTCTATGACTAAGTTAATCTGTGAGAGTGCTTCAGAGGGATTACAATACGCAAATGCATTACACATTTTCTGATGTATAACTTCCTAACATCCTGAAGAGGAGTTACAGATAGGAATGAATATATTATCTACTAAATTGCAACTAGCTCCTATCTAGGAAAATAAATTATCAGGTTCAGACTGAATCAGGATTTCATAAACTTCTCTGTACATGTCTGCAAGTGAGTTAACTTGGTAACTTCCTCCCAACCCTCCTTCCTATGTCTTTGTCCCAAGGACAGATTTACATTTAAGAGGTAATCTTACGATGACCCTCTGGTGAAAACCTTTTATTAGAAAGGCACTTTCATGTTGCATATGTTATTAGAAATTTTTATATGCTTTTTATTGTTATTAGTCTAAAATAAATAATATTTGCAACCTTGAGCTATAAAACTAGCACTGTATTTGCGGAGTGGTTTTAGCAAATGCCTGAGTCTACATGGAAAGGGGCATATTTAGTAAAATGCTTTTACTCTGGAAATGGAATACTCTGGTGGATACTACAGTTGTTTGTTACTATTTGAACAATGCTAAAGTATCCCTTTAGATTTTTATGCACATTGAGCTAAAGCTTTTGATTCTGTTGCAAAGTGTCACAGTAGCACACTGTGTCATAGCTATTTTGGGGGGTTAGACAAAGTAGGAGAAAATAAAATCCAAATTGGACTTATAATTTATACTTTGTATTCAATATGTGTATCAAACCCTCCAATTTTTACCAACCTATCAGAGCCATCCAGTTATATTTATGATGTCATTTCCAGAATCATTTAGCCAAACATGCTCTAGTTTTTTCTGAAAATAGGAAGGTTTTGATAACCTTTAGAGCTGTGGAGTTTTTGAAAAATCAGATATTCTCAGATGTCCGAGATTCATAAAAACTGAACATGGCTAGACACTACAGAAAGCATCCAAATGGACAAATGCTTACCTCTGAATTAGGTTTATTACAAAATTATCAATGTTATAATGAATAAGACTATCATGAAGATAAATGTATTGAGGAAATTACTGAAGAAAAAACTGTGGTAAGGATCAGAAGGTTTTCTCTCCCCACCCCCCAATTCCAAATTATTCCTTGACACTGTCATAATATTGAACTTGAGGAGACAGCCTGTCCTCATTATTATCATTAACATTTTGATTTAACCATTACATATTATTTAAATGTCTTACAATTACTTGTATGCCTGCCTAGCTTTCTTAAGTACTATCAGTTTGTAACTCTTTGATAGATTCTCTTTAACTTTCTAATAAATTCTATTTAATTCCATAGTATAAATATTAGGCAAATTATATGACAACATATAATTTTTCCTTTTCAACTTTTCATTGAAGTATAATACATGCAGAAAAGCTTATATACCATTAATAAACACCTCAATGAGTTATAATAAACTAACACAACCATACAACCAAAACAGATCAAGAAATAGAGTATTACCAAGACTGCAGAAGACCAGGTTTCCAGATTCAGGCCCTACCATGGTAATCATTATATTGACTTTAAATAGCATAAATTATTACTTCTGTCTGCTTTATTGTACTCTGTAAAAATTGAATCATGCTGTATATACTCTCTTGTGTACACATAATTATATTTGCAATATCCACCTATATTGTTGCATAAGCTTGTAGATTTTTATTTCATTTTTATGTTATATTCTATTGTTCACATTTATAAAATTTATTCATCCATTTTATCGTTGTGCCTTTTAAATCTTTTTAGCATATACATGCACACAAATACACAAAACATCTACCTCTGCAGAAAGAGAGACATGGCAACTTTTTTCTTTTTTTTTTCTTTCAGTTTTCAAAAAAAATAGCAAACCTTGAAAATATATTTCTTAAAAGCATAATATATGCATGGAACAACCACTAAGACCTAAAATTACTCATCTCTTGTACTAAATTTTGCCTTAAAGTAACAAATGGAAAGTAATAAATTGAAAACTATTGCTCAGTTTGTGACAAAGCAATCTATGTTCATAGAATTTTTTTCTTACAGTTTTATTGAGATACAATCACAAAGCATACAATTCTTCCTTTAAAATGGAGAATTCAGTGTTGTTTTTATTTGTTTGTCTGTTTGTTTAGTACACTCACAGAGATATGCAGTCTTCATAATCTAATTCCAGATCTCATTGACGAGGACACAAAGAAACCCCTTATCCATCTTCAGTCAGTTCTCATTCCTTGTTCCCCCTAATTCCTGGCAACCACCAATGTATTTTTTCTATATTCTGGCCTATTCTGGAAATTTCATATGAGTGGAATCATACTATATATGTTTAATGACTGGCTTTTTAAATTTTGCCTAATGTTTTCAAACTTCATCCATATTGTATAGCATGTTTTACTATTTCATTTTTTTGGTCAAATAATATTCCATTGTATAAATATATATTATATGAATATTCAAGTATATTCTTTGTAACCATCCCTCGGTTATTGGACATTTGGGTTGTTTCTTGTTTTGGGCTATTAAAAATAATGCTGTCATGAACATTCATACAAAAGTTCTTCTGTGTGTGTGCTCTAATTTCTCTTGGACATATACCACACAGTAGAACTCCTGGGTCATATAGTAATGCTGTATTTAATATGTGAAGAACTCCCAAACTATTTCAGTATAGCTGTATCATTTTACAATCCACTCAACAGTTTTGAAGGTTCTGATTTCTCCTCTTCCTCAGCAACGTTTCTTCATTTTTTTGTCTTTCTGTCCCTGAGACTGGATAACCTCAATTGATCTATCTCCAAACTTGCCAGTGTTTTCTTCTAGTATTTCAAATCATTTTGGATATTGTAATTTTCAACTCCAGAATTTTGTTTTTTTAATAATTTTTATCTTCTCCTGATATTTGTGAACCATCATTCTCATACTTTCCATTAATTTTTTGGGTAGAGTTTTCTTAATTCTTTGAAGATATGTATAATAACTACTTTAAAGTCTTTAGTTATTTTAAAACATGGACTTCTTCTACAATAGTTTCTGGGACTTATTTTTTTCCTTTGATTTGGCCATATCTTCTTAATTCTCTGCATGCTTCATAGCTTCACATTTTTTTTAAAAGATTTTATTTATTTATTTGACAGACAGAGATCACAAGTAAGCAGAGAGGCAGGCAGAGAGAGAGAGAGGGGGAAGCAGGCTCTCCACGGAGCAGAGAGCCTGATGCGGGGCTCGATCCCAGGACCCTGGGATCATGACCTGAGCTGAAGGCAGAGGCTTTAACCCACTGAGCCACCCAGATGCCCCCATAGCTTCACATTTGTAAAAATCTGGACATTTTAAATAAGAGAACATGGAAGTGCTGGAAATTATATCCTCTTGCTTCCCTCCGGGGTCTGTTGTTTTTGTTTAGTGACTTTCTTCTACTAATTCTGCGTAGTTTCTATTATTTGTCTCTTGAGACCACTGAATTCTTTTTTTTTTTTTTTTTTTTTTTTTGGTGACTTTAGTGGTCAGCTTAAGACTGACAGACATTTTAAAAATACATTTTACTGAAGAGACTGTCTTTTTTCCACTGCATATTTTTTGTCGAAGATTAATTGACCATAGAGTTGAGGGTCCATATCTGGGCTCTCTACTCGGTTCCACTGGTCTATGTGTCTGTTTTTATGTCAGTACCATGCTGTCTTGGTGATCACGGCTTTGTAGTAAAGCTTGAAATCAGGTAACGTGATGCCCCCAGTTTTATTTTTGTTTTTCAATGTTTCCTTAGCTATTCGGGGTCTCTTCTGGTTCCGCACAAATTTTAGGATTATTTACTCCAGCTCTTTGAAAAATACCGGTGGAATTTTGATCGGAATGGCATTAAAAGTATAGATTGCTCTAGGCAGTATAGACATTTTAACAATGTTTATTCTTCCGATCCAAGAGTATGGAATGGTCTTCCATCTTTTTGTGTCTTCTTCAATTTCTTTCATGAGTGTTCTGTAGTTCCTTGAGTACAGATCCTTTACCTCTTTGGTTAGGTTTATTCCCAGGTATCTTATGGTTCTTGGTGCTATAGTAAATGGAATCGATTCTCTAATTTCCCTTTCTGTATTTTCATTGTTAGTGTATAAGAAAGCCACTGATTTCTGTACTTTGACTTTGTATCCTGCCACGTTACTGAATTGCTGTATGAGTTCTAGTAGTTTGGGGGTGGAGTCTTTTGGGTTTTCCATATAAAGAATCATGTCATCTGTGAAGAGAGAGAGTTTGACTTCTTCATTGCCAATTCGGATACCTTTTATTTCTCTTTGTTGTCTGATTGCTGTTGCTAGGGCTTCTAATACAATGTTGAACAAAAGTGGTGAGAGTGGGCATCCTTGTCGTGTTCCTGATCTCAATGGGAAGGCTGCGAGCTTTTTCCCATTGAGGATGATATTTGCTGTGGGTCTTTCATAGATAGATTTTATGAAGTTCAGGAATGTTCCCTCTATCCCTAAACTTTGAAGCGTTTTAATCAGGAACGGATGCTGGATTTTGTCAAATGCTTTTTCTGCATCAATTGAGAGGACCATGTGGTTCTTCTCACTTCTCTGATTGATTTGTTCTATCACATTGATTGATTTGCGAATGTTGAACCATCCTTGTAGCCCAGGGATGAATCCCACCTGGTCATGGTGGATAATCTTTTTAATGTGCTGTTGGATCCTGTTTGCTAGGATCTTGTTGAGAATCTTAGCATCCATATTCATCAGTGATATTGGTCTGAAATTCTCCTTTCTGGTAGGGTCTTTGCCTGGTTTGGGGATCAGGGTGATGCTGGCTTCATAGAAAGAGTCTGGAAGTTTTCCTTCTGCTTCAATTTTTTGAAACAGCTTCAGGAGAATAGGTGTTATTTCTTCTTTGAAAGTTTGGTAGAATTCCCCAGGGAACCCGTCAGGTCCTGGGCTCTTGTTTTTTGGGAGGATTTTGGTCACTGCTTCAATTCGTTACTAGATATCGGTCTATTCAGGTTGTCAATTTCTTCCTGGTTCAATTTTGGGAGTTTATAGTTTTCCAGGAATGCATCCATTTCATCTAGGTTGCTTAGCTTATTGGCATATAACTGTTGATAATAACTTCTGATGATTGTTTCTACTTCCTTGGTGTTCGTTGTGATCTCTCCCTTTTCATTCATAATTTTATGAATTTGAGCTTTCTCTCTTTTCTTTTGGATTACTGTGGCCAATGGTTTATCAATCTTATTGATTCTTTCAAAAAACCAGCTTCTAGTTTCATTGATATGTTCTACTGTATCTCTGGTTTCTACCTCATTGATCTCTGCTCTAATTTTGATGATTTCCCTTCTTATGTGTGGAGTTGGTTTGATTTGTTGTTGATTCTCCAGTTCTTTAAGGTGTAGAGACAGCTGGTGTATTCTGGGTTTTTCAATTTTTTTGAGGGAGGCCTGGATGGCTATGTATTTCCCCCTTAGGACCGCCTTTGCTGTATCCCATAGGTTTTGGACCGAAGTGTCTTCATTCTCTTTGGTTTCCATTAATTGTTTCAGTTCTTCTTTGATCTCCTGGTTGATCCAAGCATTCTTAAGCAAGGTGGCCTTTAGCTTCTAGGTGTTTGAGTTCCTTCGGAACTTTTCCTTGTGATTGAGCTCCAATTTCAAAGCATTGTGATCTGGGAATATGCAGGGAATAATCTCAGTCTTTTGTTATCAGTTGAGTCCTGATTTGTGACCCAGTATGTGGTCTATTCTGGAGAAGGTTCCATGTGCACTGAGAAGAAGGAGTATTCTGTTGTTTTAGGGAGGAATGTTCTGCATATATCTATGAGGTCCATCTGGTCCAGTGTGTCATTCAATGCTCTTGTTTCTTTATTGATTTTCTGCTTCGATGATCTGTCTATTTCTGAGAGAAGCATGTTAAGATCTCCTACTATTACTGTATTCATATCAATATGACTCTTTATCTTGATTAACAGTTTTCTTATGTAATTGGCTGCTCCCATATTGGGGGCAAAGATATTTACAATTGTTAGATCATCTTGGTGGATAGTCCCTTTAAGAATTATGTAGTGTCCTTCTGTATCTCTGACTACAGTCTTTAGTTTAAAATCTGATTTGTCTGATATAAGAATCACTACCCCAGCCTTCTTTTAAGGCCCATTGGCATGAAAGATGCTTCTCCATCCCTTCATTTTCAGTCTGGGTGTATCTTTAGGTCAAAAAATATATAGTGGAAAAAAGAGAGTCTCTTCAATAAATGCTGCTGGGAAAACTGGACAGCTATATGCAGAAGAATGAAACTCGACCATTCTCTTACACCATACACAAAGATAAACTCAAAATGGATAAAAGATCTCAATGTGAGACAGGAATCCATCATTATCCTAGAGGAGAACATAGGCAGTAACCTCTTCAATATCAGCCACAGCAACTTCTTTCAAGATATGTCTCCAAAGGCAAAGGAAACAAAGTGAAGATGAACTTTTGGTACTTCATCAAGATCAAAAGCTTCTGCACAGCAAAGGAAACAGTCAAGAAAACAAAGAGGCAACCCACAGAATGGGAGAAGATATTTGCAAATGACAGTACAGACAAAACGTTGATATCCAGGATCTATAAAGAACTCCTGAAACTCAACACACACAAAACAGACAATCATATCAAAAAATGGGCAGAAGATATGAACAGACACTTCTCCAATGAAGACATACTAATGGCTATCAGACACATGAAAAAATGTTCATCATCACTAGCCATCAGGGAGATTCAAATTAAAACCACATTGAGATACCACCTTACACCAGTTAGAATGGCCAAAATTAGCAAGACAGGAAACAACATGTGTTGGAGAGGATATGGAGAAAGGGGAACCCTCTTCCACTGTTGGTGGGAATGCAAGTTGGTGTAGCCACTTTGGAGAACAGTGTGGAGATTCCTCAAGAAATTAAAAATAGGGCTTCCCTATGACCCTGCCATTGCACTACTGGGTATTTACCCCAAAGATACAGATGTAGTGAAAAGAAGGGCCATCTGTACCCCAATGTTTATAGCAGTAATGGCCACGGTTGCCAAACTGTGGAAAGAACCAAGATGCCCTTCAATTGACAAATGGATAAGGAAGATGTGGTCCATATACACTATGGAGTATTATGCCTCCATCAGAAAGGATGAATACCCAACTTTTGTAGCAACATGGACAGGACTGGAAGAGATTATGCTGAGTGAAATAAGTCAAGCAGAGAAAGTCAATTATCATATGGTTTCACTTATTTGTGGAGCATAATGAATAGCATGGAGGACAAGGGGAGATGGAGAGGAGAAGGGAGTTGAGGGAAATTGGAAGGGAAGGTGAACCATGAGAGACTATGGACTCTGAACAACAATCTGAGGGTTTTGAAGGGGCGGGGGGTGGGAGGTTGGGGGATCCAGGTGGTGGGTATTGTAGAGGGCACGGATTGCATGGAGCACTGGGTGTGGTGCAAAAATAATGAATACTATTACACTGAAAAAATAAAAAAATAAAAAAAAAACCTATAGTAAAATCTTAAAAAAAATACTTTTTACTAATTAGTCTCTTACACATTTCTGAGAAGCTCATTGTGTTGAACAAGACTTCAAAAACTCGTACATTTTAGAAGTCTGCATTAGCCTTTGTTTCTTGCTTACATGGAGACTCCAGGTCAGAGAGATGTGAGAGATAAAGTCTTCTCAGCCTTGTACCTGACAGCCCTGCACACAACATGGTCTCTAGATTTCCAAGAATATGTTAGAGGTTTTCAAAGTCCCTTGCAGCTGTTATATACCAAAATTTCCCTTTTAAGTATTTGGTCAACATTTTTTTTTTTTTTTTTGTCACAACTGACCAAATAATCACTACCTTGACAAAATACAATGGTCTCTCGATTTCCAAGAATATGTTAGAGGTTTTCAAAGTCCCTTGCAGCTGTTATATATCAAAATTTCCCTTTTAAGTATTTGGCCAACACTTTTTTTTATTTGGTCACAACTGACCAAATAATCACTACCTTGACAAAATACAAGATAACAGAGCTTTCACACTGAGCAAAATTTTAATCAGATCACTTAAAGACAAATCTTGTGAATGAGGCTTGTTCATAAGCTCCAAACTTCTCACCTCCAGAGTCTACTGGGCTGCTAGTTTCAAGGCTAGCATAAAACTGGGGAGAGGATGATGAAAATAGGGCAAATGAAAATTCGAAAAAAATCCACTGTTCTTACCAAGATTTAGTAATTCTTTATAAATGACCTTCAAATTGTTCCATACCTTTGGTTGACTTCCAGAATTTGAAAGTATTCACCTTAATCATTTTTGCCATTGTCCTCTTTGCTTTTGTGAAAGAACACATTTTGGAAAACTTCATCATGTCATTCCAGGTATTTTCCCTGTTCACTGAGATTTTCATATTTTCCTCTACTCACTTATTACTATGGATTTCTGAGCACCACTTTCTGAGCCTTAACTTATCTTCCGAGCCTTATCTCTGTCTTCTTTTTGGCAAGGACTTTATGATACAATAACATTGAACCATCCATTTCTCCCCACTATATTTCACCTTTATTATAACCTAGCTTTACTTTGGCTATCTCTCTGCCTAGTTCAGGTTTGTTCACTTTGGTTTTGAATAACTCCATTCAGTGCATTTAAAAAAAATAGTAATTATGCCAAAAATTATAGTGATAGCAACTAACATTTCTTGACACTATGTCATCAACTAGCCTGCATTTTAAGCACTTTGCATTATCTCAGTCAATCCTTACAAAAATCTATGATGCAGAAAGAATATTAAAAATCAACTTTTAAGTCTATTAAGTGAAATAAGACTTGTTTAGAGACTTAATGCAGACTTAGAGATAAAGAGGGGTATACGTTACCAGCATTATTTTGCACTTGGATCACCAGGTTGAAATGACCTGACTGAGAAGAAAGAAAAAGATGAACTTTAAGGGCAACTATGATGAGCTATTTTTGAATATGCTGTTTGTGGGATAGTCACATGAAGAAATTCAGTTGGCTATTGGATATGTGAACCTGCAAGGGATAAGAGAGGTCAGTTTGGAGATGCAGATTAGGAATTGTGAACATGTGGGTAGTATTTCACATTTAAGAGTGAGTAACCAACATAGCACAGCAGAACTCTGATGATAGAAATTTGAAAGTACCCAAAATTACCAGGAAAAACAATTTGGGAAGGAAAAAGATTAGAGAGAGCGTGTCATGTGTGAAGAATAGACATAACCTGGATTTTCATTAGAGCTTTAAGGTATAATCTTAACAGAATCTTTCATATACTGAGCAGGAGAAAGAAATAATGAGTGCTGGGGTGCAGAGGCTTATGAGCAGAGAAGAAGGAAGTTCCAGTGAGTAGAGAGGAAGGAATTTAGTGGAGATTTGTAAAAATTACCTAGAGGGAAATGGGGAAGTCTATTGAAAACCATGCTGTATGTGGTCCATCTAAAGTGATAGCTCATTATTGTAGAATGCCGCTAGGTTGTATGTTTATATGATTTGCTGGGCCAGGGTTCAGAGCTCTAAACACAGAACAAAGAAGAGATTGTAGTTATGATTTCAAGATCAAAGTATGTTCATTTCTCCACATAGTCTTTTCAGTTTCATTTTACATTGCAATAAGCTTTAAGAAAAGGAAATATGCATTAATAAACAATTAATTAGTTAATTAAGTTTTAGAGAGAGAACAGCAGGGCAGGGAGGGTCAATGGGAGAGGGAAAGAGAAAATCTTAAGCAGGCTCTGGACTCAGTACAGAACCCAACGTCTCACAATGCTGAGATCATGAACTGAACTGAAACCAAGAGTTGGATGTTTGACCGACTGGGTTACCCAGGTGCCCCAAGACTATTTAGCACAAAAATTTCTCTTGGAGCATCATATTTTTATACTAGTCTAAATATAATGGAAGATAGGAAGAAAATCTAGCCAGGGAGACATTTTTAAAAAATTATCATTCTTTTCTATGTAATTAGAATTCAATTTTTTAAAGAGGTCTAAAGTATTTCTATATGATGTTTCACATGAATAAAAGTCAAGACAGTTGCACATTTTTAAGTTTGCTTTCAATCTGTAAATCAAAGAAAAAATATTAAGACAAATGAATTTGTATTTTCAGTCACTTAACTAATATAAAAATCTAAAATAATAATGTACTTTTCTCTTTTTATTTTATTGTTCTATTAAGATTATTTTATTTTAAGCATTTGAATCCAGAATTTTATTTATTGAAGAAATACATTTATACTAAGGTACAAATGGCATACAGTTCTAAAGATTGCATAAAATGACATTTTCAAAATCTTATTTTTATGGAAGCCATCAGTATTATGATAATCTGAAACCTGAATATGGAATTAGTTAACAAGCTGGCAAGTGTTTCTAGTGTGAATAAATAACTAAATTTTTATAGATATTAATATTCTGCTTATAGATTAAATATTGCCTGGATTAACTTGACACACCACGGCCAGCAGAATCTGTTGATTAATGTTTCACAATCTTTGTTAATACTAAGTTATTTCTTAATGCTGTGAATTTCATACATTCTAAAACTTGCATGTCCATGTATAAGTATCTTTTCAAATTTTGAATTTTACCACATTTTAACAAAGTGCTTATCCTTGGGAAATCAAATTTATATTACTACTCATAATTCATATAAAGTACTAAATATCTTTGGTAAAATTTAAGTAGCTATTAATCCTTTAAAGACATATAGTAAATATTTTTAAGAATTTACAATAAATTTAAAAATAAAAATGTTAGGATCCATCTAGATCAAATATTTGAGTGGAAATGTACTCAATTTCCTAGAACCGTTGTGACGATACTATCCTGGTGGCTTAAGACAACAGAATTCAATTTTTCATAATTTTGGAGGCTAGTATTCTGAAATCAGGTGTTGTTAGGGCCACACTTGCTGTAAAAGTTCAAAAAGAAAATCTTTTCCTGCTTTCCCCTGATGATGGTGGCTATTGAAATTCCTTTCCCTTGGCTTGTGGCCATATTAGTCCAATCTCTACCCTGTCTTCACATTCCCTCTCCTCTTCTGTTTTTTTTTTTTTGTTTGTTTGTTTGTTTGTTTGTTTTGTTTTTGTTTTTTTTTTTTGTTGTTGTTGTTCTAAGAACACTTATCATTGGATTTATGACCCACCTGGATAGCCTTCTCCTTTCAAGATTTTTAACTTAATCACATCTTTTTCCAAAGAAAGGTAATCTTTTGGTGTAGACCTCAATATTTACTTGTTCCAGGGATTAGGAAATTTATATATTTTAGTGAGGCCTTTTTTTGCCCACCAGAGGAAAGGACATAAAATTGATTCCTGTTTGACTCATTTTCCTTCTGAATATTTTGCTCAGATCAGCTATCATCCCTTGCCACACAAAATGTTATTGCAAACAGTAACAGCTATATTTACATTCCACTAATTGACTAATTCCATTAACTGAATAATTAAAAAATTACAAATCACTGATTTCCATCTTTAAATTGCTTAAAGCTATGTATCAACAGCTGCTATATTTAGCCTCCTATCATCAAGTCTCCTAAAATAAAGTTCATTTGAATTTGTTCTTGATCCAATTTATTCTCCGTTCAAATCATTTATGTAGCCTACTGAGAAATGTAAAAACAAACAAAAAAAACCAAACACGAGGTTATAACTTAGTAAGGGTATACTGTATATGTATTTGTGTATGTTTCCATGTCCAGAATATAAATTTTATATTAATACTCAATATCCAGATTTGTCAAAATACTATCAAAATTAGAACTAAAAGAATAATAATAATAAGATTAGTAAAAGAATGGCATTATTTGTAGTCTGATAGCTTCTAAATATTTATTTATTTATTTAAAATTTTATTTATTTATTTGACAGAGAGAGAGAGCACAAGTAGGTGGAGTAGCAGGCAGAGGGAGAGGGAGAAGCAGGCTCCCTGTTTAGTAAGGAGCCTGACACAGGGCTTGAGCCCAGGATCCTGGGATCATGACCTGAGCTGAAGGTAGTTGCTTAACCAACTGAGACAGCTAGGCAAACCAAGAAAACTTCTAAAATATATGGAAAAAATGGAAAGAAATCTGTGCTCATGGATCAGAAGACAGTATTATTAATATGACATACTCCCAAGCAGATCTACAGATTCAAAACAATCCCTATTAAATTTTCAGCTTTTTTTTGTAGGAATTGATGTTGATTATAAAATTTATATGAAAATGCAAAGGATACAGAATAACCAAAAAATTGTGGAAGGGAAGAAGAAGTTTCATACTTTCTGAAATCAAAATATTGCAAAGTTATAGTACTCAAGTGAGTGCACCTTTGCATATGGGTAGATATATAGATCAATGGAATAAAATTGAATGTCCAAAAGTAAACTGGGTATTTATTGTCAAGTGATTTTCAAAGTGATGTCAAGATATTTTAATAGAGCAAAATTTTTTTTTCAATACATGCTGTGAGGACACTAGTTATCTATAGGCAAAAAAAAAAAAAAAAAAAAAAACAATTTTGACCCCTTTTTATAAATCAAAAAAATAACTGCAAATGGATCATAGACCTAAACATAAGAGCTGAAACTATAATACTCTTAGAAGAAAGCATAGAAGTAAATCTCCATGATTATGCATTAGTCAATGATTTCTTAGATATGACACTAAAAGTACAGTGACAAAATTTAAAAAACCAACAAATTGGATTTCATCAAAATTAAAAGCTATGTTCTTCAACATATACTGTCAAGAAAGTAAAATGGATGCCCATAGAAAGGAGGAAATATTTACAAATCATATATCTGATAAGGAAGTTATATTCAAAATATATAAAATACTTATAACTCAATATTAAAAAGATAAAGAGCTCAATTAAAAATGGGCAAAAATAGGAACAGATATTTATTCAGAGAAGGTATACAAATATCTGCTAAGCCATGAAAAGATGCTCAAAGTCAGTAACTATTACAGAAATGCAAATCAGACCTATGGGATACACTTTCACACACATTAGGATGAGTATGATAAAAAAGACAGATAATCAGAAGCATTGATGAGGATGTGGAGAAATTGGAACCATCAGACATTTTTATGTACATATATAGTAATATAATATTGTACAACCACTTTGGAAGACAGCCTGGCAGTACTTCAAACAACACAGAGACACTATGATCCCACAATTCCATTCTTAATTTTAAACTCAACAGAAATAAGAATGTAGGTCCACATAAGTATTTGTACATATATGTTCATAGCAACATTATTCATAATAGAAAGTGGAAACAACCTAATAACCACCAGATACCTACTGAGTGTCCAAAGGTGGTCTTTTCATATAATGGAATATTATTCAGCAATAGAAAAGACTGACACCTCCTATGGCAGAATATCATATGGCAGAATAAACTTTGGAAACAGTATGCTAAATAAAATAAGCCTGTTACAGAAGAATATACATTGCATGATGCTATTTACATGAAGCATCCAGAATAGGAAAATCTATAAAGAGAGTAAGATAATCAGTGGTTGCTTAGAACTGGGAGAGGGGGGTATGAAGATGGGCAGTGGCTACAAATGTCTAAACATGACTTTGGGGAGAATGATAAAAATGTTTGAAAATAACATGGTGCTGATGATTTAGACTCTGTTAATATAGTACAAGCATTGAATTGGACTTTAAATAGAATTGTATGGTATGTGAAATAAATCCTAAAACTATTAAAACAAGTCACTCTAAAAATTTAAAAACTAGAAGAAAATTTCTGAGGAGAAAATTTTGAATACCAAATCATTTACAAAGGATGATCTAAAACATAAACTGAAGATGGACTTTGCTTTGTTTCTTTTCTTTTTTTTTTAATTTTTTTTTAATTTTATTTTTTATAAACATATATTTTTATCCCCAGGGGTACAGGTCTGCGAATCGCCAGGTTTACACACTTCACAGCATTCACCATAGCACATACCCTCCCCAATATCCATAACCCCACCCCCTCTCCCAACCCCCTCCCCCCATCAACCCTCAGTTTGTTTTGTGAGATTAAGAGTCACTTATGGTTTGTCTCCCTCCCAATTCCATCTTGTTTCATTTATTCTTCTCCTACCCCCTTAACCCCCCATGTTGCATCTCCTCTCCCTCATATCAGGGAGATCGTATGATAGTTGTCTTTCTCCGATTGACTTATTTCGCTAAGCATGATACCCTCTAGTTCCATCCACGTCGTCGCAAATGGCAAGATTTCATTTCTTTTGATGGCTGCATAGTATTCCATTGTGCATATATACCACATATTCTTTATCCATTTGTCTGTTGATGGACATCTAGGTTCTTTCCATAGTTTGGCTATTGTAGACATTGCTGCTATAAACATTCGGGTGCACGTGCCCCTTTGGATCACTACGTTTGTATCTTTAGGGTAAATACCCAGCAGTGCAATTGCTAGGTCATAGGGTAGTTCTATTTTCAACATTTTGAGGAATCTCCATGCTGTTTTCCACAGTGGTTGCACCAGCTTGCATTTCCACCAACAGTGTAGGAGGGTTCCCCTTTCTCCATATCCTCGCCAGCATCTGTCATTTCCTGACTTGTTAATTTTAGCCATTCTGACTGGTGTGAGGTGATATCTCATTGTGGTTTTGATTTGTATTTCCCTGATGCCGAGTGATGTGGAGCACTTTTTCATGTGTCTGTTGGCCATCTGGATGTCCTCTTTGCAGAAATGTCTGTTCATGTCCTCTGCCTATTTCTTGATTGGATTATTTGTTCTTTGGGTATTTAAAGTGAGGGGGTGGAAAAGAATTTACCATGCTAATGGACATCAGAAGAAAGCAGTAGTGGCAATCCTTATATCAGATCAATTAGATTTTAAGCCAAAGACTATAATAAGAGATGAGGAAGGACACTATATTATACTCAAAGGAACTGTCCAACAAGAAGGTCTAACAATTTTAAATATCTATGCCCCTAACGTGGGAGCAGCCAACTATATAAACCAATTAATAACAAAATCAAAGAAACACATCGACAATAATACAATAATAGTAGGGGATTTTAACACTCCCCTCACTGAAATGGACAGATCATCAAAGCAAAAGATCAACAAGGAAATCAAGGCCTTAAATGGCACACTGGACCAGATGGACATCACAGATATATTCAGAACATTTCATCCCAAAGCAACAGAATACACATTCTTCTCTAGTGCACATGGAACATTCTCCAGAATAGATCACATTCTTGGTCCTAAATCAAGTCTCAACCGGTATCAAAAGATTGGGATCATTCCCTGCATATTTTCAGACCACAATGCTCTAAAGCTAGAACTCAATAACAAGAGGAAATTTGGAAAGAACCCAAATACATGGAGACTCAACAGCATCCTTCTAAAGAATGAATGGGTCAACCAGGAAATTAAAGAAGAATTGAAAAAATTTATGGAAACAAATGATAATGAAAACACAATGGTTCAGAATCTGTGGGACACAACAAAGGCAGTCCTGAGAGGAAAATATATAGCGGTACAAGCCTTTCTCAAGAAACAAGAAAGGTCTCAGGTACACAACCTAACCCTACACCTAAAGGAGCTGGAGAAAGAACAAGAAAGAAAGCCTAAACCCAGCAGGAGAAGAGAAATCATAAAGATCAGAGCAGAAATCAATGAAATAGAAACCAAAAAAACAATAGAACAAATCAACGAAACTAGGAGCTGGTTCTTTGAAAGAATTAATAAGATTGATAAACCCCTGGCCAGACTTATCAAAAAGAAAAGAGAGAGGACCCAAATAAATAAAATCATGAATGAAAGAGGAGAGATCACAACGAACACCAAAGAAATACAGACAATTATAAGAACATACTATGAGCAACTCTACGCCAACAAATTGGACAATCTGGAAGAAATGGATGCATTCCTAGAGACATATAAACGACCACAACTGAACCAGGAAGAAATGGAAAGCCTGAACAGACCCATAACCAGTAAGGAGATTGAAACAGTCATCAAAAATCTCCAAACAAACAAAAGCCCAGGGCCAGACGGCTTCCCGGGGGAATTCTACCAAACATTTAAAGAAGAACTAATTCCCTAATTCCTATTCTCCTGAAACTGTTCCAAAAAATAGAAATAGAAGGAAAACTTCCAAACTCATTTTATGAGGCCAGCATCACCTTTCCTTTGTTTCTTCTTGAATCTTTATTTGATTTGATATGATTTATTTTATTTTAGTATTTTATCATTATTATTATTATTAATTTTTTTTTTTTTGGTAGCATCGACAAGAATGAGAAATAAGGAGGAGGACAGAAACTGATCTTAGAAGATTTCCTAAGGTAGGCAATTTGAAATTCCCTCAGGGGGAAGAGTGTCCAAACTTGGGTTATAAAACATTGTCAAGGTGTGAAAAGGATAGTTGGTGTGAGATAGAATACCACAAATTCTTCTGACAATTTGTTTAAATCTGGAAACAACAAGCCTTGGTCTCAGTCTGCGTGAGAGATGGCCACATATCACAGGCAAGCTACTTCAAGTCGTGTGGGAGGGCTGGAGTGTGGCACAGTGACAACTGAATTCTTGATTCACTTGCAGCCTGTTGCAATGTGTTCCAGATTAGGTGGATTTACATATCTCACAATGCAAGACTGTCTTAAACGTATTCTTGTAAAGAAATATTTCATGTAAACACAAGTGTATAAAAAGACAATGATGGCACTGACAAGAAAACTTACTAAAATTTCTCCACTGAAAATATTACGTGGCTAAAATAAGAACAATAAGATCAGGTTTGATAAAAAACTTTACCAAGAAGTTTCTGTATGTCTGACGTATCCATAGCATATTAATACAGAAGTCCTAATGTTTATAATTAAATGTTTATACTTTATACATATAAAAATACAAACTTGAGTATGGTAGACTACATTTATTATCCCTAAATACTCACTGTCCCTCCCAGAGGGAATTACATATTTATGCCTGTTGATTGATATCAACTTTTGACATGCGTTTTTGGACAATGAAATATGAAAATATGACTGGAGTTACACATTAAGAAATTTAAAAATTTATTTAGATAAATGTGTTAGTTTTCTAGTGGTGCTATGACAAATTTCCATAAACTAGTAACTTAAAGCAAGAGACATTTATTCAGTCATAATTCTAGAAGGCACAAATTTGAAATCAAGATGTCAGCAGGGTTGGTTCCCGAGGCTCTGGAGAGGAAACTGTCTCACACCTCCCTCTTGGATGCTGATAGATAATGGCAACCTTTCCCATCACTCCAATTCCTGTCTCTACCTCTACCCAGGTTTCTACTCTATTTGTGTCTCTGTCCCCTCCTTTCACTACAGAGACACCAGTCATTGGATTTAGGGCTACATCTAAATTCAAGATAATTTCATTTTGAGATTCTTAACTAATTACATCTGTAAAGCCTCTATTTCCAAATAATATCGCATTCTTAGGTTTTGGGTGAACATTACTTTTAGAGCGGACACTATTCAATAAAATACTACAATCTGGCTGGCTTAAACAACAGAAATTAATTTTCTCATAGTGTTGGAGGTTAAAAATCCAAGATCAAGCTATCTGCAGGTTTGATTTCTTCTTGGTCTCTCTCCTTGATGTGCAGATGACTGCTTTCTCTCTATGCCCTCACATGGTCATCCTTATCTCTGTGTTCATGTCCTAATTTCTTCCTATATCAGTCATACTAGGTTAGGACTGACCCTCATGACCTCATTTAACTTTAATGAAAGGTTTTTAAAGACCGGATCACCACATACAGTCAACTTCACCAGTTGACTTCACCATCAACAGTCACCACAAGAGTCAAATCACATACAATACCCCTGAGGTAGGGGGTATTAAGACTTCAACATATGAGTTCTGGGGAAGACACAATTCAGTCCATTACATAACCCAAGAAAAATGAGCAAAGAAGTTGAACAGATACTTAGAGAAATAAAAATATACTTAGTAAAAAATAAACATCAAAAATGTTTAATGTCAGTAGTCATTAAGTTAATGTATATTAAATCCTAATAAAGGGGACTTACCATCTTAGTTCTAGCATATAAAGATCTGGAAAAATGTCACTCTTATCCTTAAAACAAGGGAAAGCTGAACAAATGGAAAATCGACAACTTTTCTTTGACACAGAGGGGAATTGACATTGTAGGGCAAATTGCCATGGGGAAATAGTGAGAGATGGGTGAACCCAAAAAGTGAAGGCTGAGATTTGCTGATGTGAAGCAGAAGTTACTAGATTCATAACTGCTAGAAACACACAAATGGATATTGTGATGGGTTGCTGAAATGGAGTGTGGGCTAGCATAAGAGTAAGGAAGTCCCAGAAGCCTCAGCCCCAGGGAGGGCCGAAAATTGTGGGTTGTGCCACCAGAAACCCCATTAGGTTTTCACTTTGAGGACCTGAAAAAAGATCCTCTCACTTGTAGCTCTAGCTGGGGGAGTGGAAGAGGAAATTGTGAAAGCCTGCCACCTTCTCTATGAACAGGGTTTACTCTCTCCAGGAGAAAAGACTTACTAATATATTAAGTCACTTGGGGGAGGAAAGAATCTCTTCCTATTCACACCCCCTTTAGCCTGTCTGTCTCACCTAAGGATAGTGAAGAAAGGACAAAGAGCACTGGAAATATATAAGAGAATGTCAGAACACAGAGAAACAGACGAAGACAGAGATCTCATTATAAAAGGACAGAAAGCCTCCTCTTCTCCTCTTCTTACCACCTCTTATGTAATAGGTGATTGCCATGAGGGGATCTCAGGGAAGCGCAACAATAACCAGGAACAAACAAACAAGGACACTAGAGGAATTTGAAGCCTCTGGTACTGTCAACATTATAGCAAACATTAAGCATATCCAACTCTTAATCAAGTTAACATATAGTCTCCTACTAAAGTCATATCTACCTCAATTTTTATTATCTGATACAATGGTATATCATTTCTGAATATACATTTAAGGACTAGGGCAATTACATCAAAAGACTGCAGACCTCAATGCTATAATCATTATCCTCTGAGTATTCAAAGAATCACAGTCTTGGAAACATAGAAGAAGCCATACATAGTATTTGAACTACACTGAACTAAAATTCGGATTCCACTGCAATTTTATGGCCTTATGCACTGAAACGATTAATGGTCACTGACTTCCTTATGAAAGGGAGCAAAATTTGCCCCTTCAAAATATGTCTTTTTAACATAGTGGTTATCTTGAGTTGGTTATTTTTAGGAAACTGTAGACACAGGAGAAGTTCTGAAAACCAGGTAGTAGTTACTCTTTTTTAAAATTTTTTAATTATTTTTAAAAGATTTTATTTATTTATTTGACAGACAGAGATCACAAGTAGGCAGGGAGGCAGGCAGAGAGAGAGGAGGAAACAGGCTCCCTGCAGAGCAGAGAGCCCAACATGGGGCTCAATCCCAGGACCCTGGGATCATGACCTGAGCCAAAGGCAGAGGCTTTAACCCACTGAGCCACCCAGGTGCCCCAAGTAGTTACTCTTTTTAAAAGACATTTGCGTTTGTAAGGGGAATCCCCATGTGTAAGCAAGCATCCCTCTCTGTACCCAGAAAAGAAGGATAACTAAATGTCTAAACACTCCTATCAATAGAGAATCCGTGGACTGAAATCTGTTTATAACAACCATACCCTCCTTACTTGTTACTGTGCTTTTCCGGGTGGCTTTCATTAACAAACCCCCATAACACTTGTCTTTTGTCTTTAGCTGAAGATGGTATTTAAGGTGGTGGTTTAGACCCTTCCAGGGAGTTACTCAGTTTTCCTGGAGGAAATACATATTATTAAACTTGTTTACTTTTCTCCTGTTAATCTGTATTTTTCTTTAGGGGTGGGGTGGGGTCTCATCCAAGAATCTTAAAGGGTATAGGGAAATTATTTTTTCCTCTCCCACACTTAAATATATCAAACTTCAACAAGTTATGTTAGCCTTCCAGCATTCATGTTGTTTTCAGCTCAGTGATGAAAACCTGTCTTCCTCATTACTAGAATATCTTCCTTATTTAATTCTTTTTTGATTGGTGATAGAAATTATAGTAAATGATAAATGTGTCCTAGAATTGTTATATTGTTATTGTTGAACTTTCCTCCTCAGAGTTATTTTCCTCTTGTAGCCATAGTATGTCATAGTTACAAAGTCTACCGTTTCAAAGATGTATTAAGCTGTGTTCATTTTCTTAACCAATAAATGCCATCTCAAAGGGACATCTCTGCACATCTCAGAAAACAATGTGAGCCCCATATGAATAAACCACTTGTTGTGTGGAGTCCGGAGCCATTAGCTTCAGCAATAGAAACCAACAGAAGGTTCTTCTCCCAGAAAGTTACAGAGCATTCCCTTGAACAGAATTCTCATAGCATGTGCTTACGACTGGCCTAAACATCACCACTAAATCTTTTCAGACCTATCAGTCCTTAGCAGGGAAAATGATTCAAATCCAGAAACTTTATTCTCACAAGTGCAGGATGGCTCCTTCCTACCAACAGGCAGTAGAGAAGTGGAGATAGACTTTATGCTATCAAAGCTCAAGTATGTTTTAAACCTGAAGCATTTTAAATGTTGCAGCTTTTGCAAAAGTTTTTCAGTATTTCCAATCTTTTGTTTTAAAACTGTAAATACTTGGATCTTACAGTAGGAATCCAGACCCAGAAATGGAATCAGCCTCTCAAAGGGAAAGGTCTTATATTTTTAAGCCACACAGGGGATACTCGTATAGCCTATTAAGGGACTGGTGTTCAGAATTTCTGCTCTGTATCCTCTTCTGTACTACTTCATTATCAGAAGGCACTTCCCAACCATGGGACTGGAAGTCTATGATATACTGACTTTACTCTCAGGAGAGAGTCAATTCCCTCACTTTCCTCTCTGATCTTTCTCTAAATTATGTATCAGTGAGATAGTCTATCATGTATGGGTTTCTGATAGTTACTTATACAGTCATGACAACATTGCCCTGAATAAATGTGTATAGCACTCATAACATTTCTTTTTGCTAGATAATTGGGCCGAATACAAATGTAACTAAATTTTAGAAAATCCCTATGGGAAAAGTAGTTATATGCAATCTTTTTTTTTTTTCTTTTTAGAGCAGTGTCAAAATATCACAGTATAAAAGAAAAGGGGAAATTTAGAATAAATAAAAAAAAAAACTTAAAATTAACTAGATGCTTTGCTTATGGCCTAGAGAAAAAAATATAATGTGTTTGAAATTAAATAGACTTTTAATCCAGTATTTTCTTTTCACTTTTACCCACTAGAGAGAATTTATTAGAGATAATAATCCCTTAGACTTATATAACATATTTTACTTTTCAAAGTGATACCCTATGAATTATTTAATTTCCCAGAAGTCAGTATTCATGACATCTAAGTTGAACTGTTGAACTTTGTTATCTGAATGCTCTTCAGAGGGTTTGGGGCTTAGGAATTTGCCTCTGCTTGTCTCAATGTTTGGAATGCTTTTTTTTCTCTCCTTATCTTCTTGTGTTTGGCTAGTTCTTACTTTCTTCCTAATCTAGAAATTCTCTCTTCGAGGAAGTCTTTTCCTATTCCTGCAACTTCCTGAGAACCTTCTGTATTTGGTCTTACAGAATAGTGAATAAGACTTTCTAGTACCCTGTTTTTACACATTGTCATTTTCCAGTCCCTCATCAGTCTTTATGGATGGACTACATATTCTTTATAAACTGAAACTAAGATCAGTTCACCATTTATTTTAGCATTAGGTCAGGGATTTAAAAGGCATTCTATAAAAATCTGTCAAATAAATGAATGAATAAATATAATAAATATAGATTAATATCCCCATTGAAGCTCAGTATAAACCAAGTCTGAGTGAAGTAAAGATGTTGGTATAAGATATATAGCATATATATATCTCTCAGAAATTCCCTGAGGAAGTTTTCCAAAGGAGAGGGAGGCTGCCTTATTTAAGTTGTATTTTGAGTACACTGTGAGAGAGGAAAAGCACATATCAGCTCAATTTTGCAAAAGAGGAAACTTGACAAGACACATCAGGTGACTGGTTGAAGTGTTCCCATACAGATTTCCCAAAAGGCCAATCTGAGATGAAGATTTGGGTGTAAGTGGTAAGAAATCTTAAGAATTATCTCTACAGTTTTGTCTGTGTTTCCCTGAGAATTTGTTGTAATGAGTCTGCAATTCCCTTAACATTTTAGTAATGGAAGTAACAATCATGGTATATGACATTGATTAAGCACTTTTTGTGTTCCAAGCACTGTGTGGGGCCATTTAAATAGATTATTTTATTTAACAATAACCTTATGGAGTAGTTAATATTATCATCCTCATTTTTTTAGAAGAGGAAACTGAAGCTTAAAAAAGTGGTTTGTGGTCGAGAGTACATGGTCCAAGATTTGATGATTTGAAACACAAGCCCTATTTTATGTTTGCTAAGTATGTGGTTTAACAAGTCTCAGTATTCATATCTATAAAAATGGTTATTAGAGTAAGTACCTCATAGGTTTGTCTTGATTAAATGTTGTAATGTATATAACATGTATATAGGACTGGCATATATAATGTTATATTAATTAGAACTTTTATCTCTGTTTTTTTTTTTTTCTTTTTCTCAATATTATAAGGTCCATGAAGGCAGGGACTTATCTTCTTTGTATATTCTTCTCAATGCACAGCAAATTCCTTAGTATTTATTAAATAGTTAAAAGCTTGATTTTCTTACCCAAATAACATAATATGTGTTGAAATCAAAACTGGAGTTAGTCTCAGAAGAGAAGAATTCATGCACTAAAACTACTTGGTTCCATGGTTCTTAAAATAGCATTGTGCTAATCAAACATATAATTTAGAATAATATATGAGTTATAATAATTAATGCAAAACTTAACATTGGTTTATAGAATACTATCTTTATAGTTCCAGCCTGGGATGCTAGGTGAATTTGTCCTTTAGGAATAATTTAAATCCCAAGATAATCTGAGATATTCCTTTTCTTTCTTTTATTATCTCCTCCTTACTTAAAAACAAAAGACATTATTATTATTTTTTTTCACTGCCACTGTTTGTTAATGTTTCCTTTCCTTGTTCTTTTATAGATGAGAACATAGTTAACAGAATTTTCCTTAATATGAGACATTAATACAATATCATTTTTATTTCCCAGGTTTGGTTGGATGAAGTGGTGGGTGGGGTAAGTGATAATACATCACATAGAGAAAACCTTTCAGCAATGATAAAACTCCCCTATGTCCATGTTCACTTACACCAGGATGAAGAAAAACAAAATTGCATAAAGATACTAATGTTAGGACTTGGCACATAAAGACAAAACAATGCAACTATATTTCAGAGTAAAATCAGTTCTAGACTCTCCTGGGCAGTATATGACAGCAACAGATCTTCATAGAACTTCTGGAAAGAGGAGAGTTTAGGAGAGGATAAGGAGGATGAAGATTAGGCAGAGGTTGGAATTTTGAAGTGACTTAGGCAGTTAACCTCTCAGTTCTGCAAGGTCAGATCAATACTGAGCAAGATATAATGGCCAAGTGTGAGTCCAGGCAATCTCAGCTAATCCTGTGGTCAAAGGCAGGAGGAAGGAAAATCTCAATGAGAACAGCAGAAGAGAAGCAGAAGCCCCATACCTATTGCATTTCACAGATGAAGTTGTTGATATCTGGTGGAGACACTATATTTTATGCAGTTGTCATGAGACAGGAACCATCAGTATACATGTTGATGGATGGAATGTTTCTTCAAACTATTACACGTTGAAAGAGCTATAATTACTCAAGTCCACGTTTTTAGTATTTCCAACATATTCTTTATGACCTACCATGTTTCCTCATGATCATACCACATTTTGATTTGTGATCTTAAAAGTAACAAAGTATGTTTCCAAAATGTGTAGTTGATATAGTCTTGCCTAATAACTTGCAACGGGGTGCAGTTTGAACATGAACTATTGTATACTTCAGCTATCCTTGACTCTCTTTTCTTTCCTTATCTGTGTCTAATTAACTAAATGGTAGTGAAGCTAACCATGTGTAGAGAAAAGAGATTTCCTCTTTTGTGTAGAAAATCCCCACCTGACTTGGCAATATAAACTTTGCAATTTCAGGCCTTATGACAAAAGAGTGAGGGGACACATAAGACATATGTTGTGTGTTTTTATGATCTTATGAGTAATTTTAGGTGTAATTACTATCATCTAGTAATGGCTAGTGTAAAAAGAGTTTTCACAGTAGAATTGTATCATTGATCATTTTGTGTGTGTGTGTGTGTGTGTGTGTGTGTGTGTGTGATAACAGAATAAAGAAAAGCCTAATACCTATAAATTGCTAATGTATGAAAAGGAATGTTAAAATATGTATGCAGCAGAAAAAGATTGATCTAATGGCCATCTAGTTAGCTGGCATGCCTATAAAAATCTTTATAAAGCCTTCAGAACACTTCCATAAATGAATTTACCCACTGAGGTAGAAAGGATTTTGAAGTGTTACATCTGACTGTTAGATAGAAAGAAATAACAATTATTGAAATCTGGTTATTTGGTAGTTCAGAGTATGATAAAGCTGTTCATTACTCATAAGATATGAGACCCAGAACATTCAAAAAAGATTTTCATTTCTCAGGGAATACCTTCCTTGGCCTTGTAGTTTGACTCTTCTATCTTTTAACCCAAATTGCACTGGGGCTTGCATTCATCCAGAATAGTCAATTCCTAATGTCATTCTACAGTGATAGCAGGCCAACTGTGATAGAATTTCATGGGTCCCCACGGCACTTTAGTGATCCATGTGCAAATAACCTTTTGTATTTCTGTGGCACTATTCCCCCAAGGAGCTCAAAAAACTTACTAGAGCTCCTAAATTCTCCCAACATTACCTTTGAGGTGGGAATAGAGATCCCTGATAGCATAATTCACATGTAGTTAAATATACTCAGGTTAAGTTCTGTCTCTTAAAAAAGTAACTAGCTATAATGAAATCTTAAAATAGTATTTGCCATAAATACAAGTATTGCTACATTTTCTCAATTCACTCAATAGCAATCTATTGAAAACCTATTGTTAGATACTGTTTGACATACTTAATCACTATGCTCTGACACTATAACCATAACTGTAGCTGCCACTTACTGAGTGTCAATCCTGAGTGATTCATTGAGCTTAATTCTTTTTCATGCACAATAAACATCTATGGCAAATTTATGTATGAGAAACTTCAAGTTTTCTTACAGTAGGTTGCCAGATTCATATTGCTAAGAAGCATTGTTGGTGTTGGCAATCAAATTCAATTATATCTGACTCTAGAATGGTTCTTTTATCATTATGTCAAGCAGTTTTCTATTGATGGAAAAAATCACCTATCCCCCAATTAAGATTATCATTCCAGCTGACAAAACTGATTTTCTCAAAGTCTTCCAGTAGGTAATAGTAAGCAAATCATAGAACTTCAGAGCTGAAAAAAAATTTTTTTTTCAGAAATGAGATGAAAAAGACTTTAAGAAAATAAATCAAGGGTACTACTAATCCTGCAAAACTGGCATTTTAGTTATAGACAGATTGATCAGTAGGTTGATAGATCAATCTTGCATACATTTTTGCTTATTACTTGACAGTTGAAATAAAAATAAAATATTAGTTATGTTTTTCATGTATCTATATTAATATACTCTCTCTATATATATCTATCATCTATCTAATCTATCTAGATTTATCAGAGGTTATTATTTGTGCAGGAACTTTGAACATAGATTTAATCATTTTAAAGTGTGTAATAGCAATCATAGCAGTTTGGGACACTTTCATGACATAACTATTAGGGAATAGGAATTTATGATTGTGACTTTAGTATACCCAGTTTGGTACATAAAGGCAGTAGAAATTACTAGTCGCTGTTTAAGTCACAGAGTTTGAAAAAAATCATTAAAATCCTTGACTTCTCCTTCTAAAGTTAGTTCACTTTTGTATTATCTTAATGTAGGTAGAGTGAAGTCTGGATTTATTAACATGAAATAAATTTAAATATCTCAGCCAAATAAACAGTTTTGAATCAATACTGGATACTTGGGTTTTGTAGACAATTCTTTACAATTATCATGTATGTACTACATGTATATAATATCATGTACAGAATAAATATCACTACAAAAATTGTCTTTAAATCACTTGGTTATACTTAGTGACTTAAGAAACTTCTAGAATCCAAGTGTAATCCATAACAGAGTTTATGATGATAATTCAATGTGAGACCCATCTCTGAAACACATGAAAGACTCATAGTAGGGTTATTGACTCTAAGTATTGTTACCCTAACTTAAACCACAAGGTAAAATACAAAACTGGTATTTTTGACTAACAGTGTAAAATGCAGTTAACCATACAATACAGAAACTGTACAAATTTTAGTAAGAATATGCCATCTTGCTTCCTAAATTACTTGACAATTTGGATAAAAGCCATTTACACATTTTTTATATATCTATATGAATATCTATTTTCTCTCTGTTTTAAAGTGTTGCTAAATGTGAAAAATTTTTTCTTTATTGTGAATTTAACATTTACTCTGCAGGACAATTTTTTTCTTAGGGTTCATGTCTTTGCTAGAATTGGCATGGAGATTATAATATACATATTGAGATGTGAAATATAAAGGACTCTTGTTGTTTTATAAATTAATTTAATCTCTCTTTTAAATATCTAGTCAACTTGATGGCAGAAAATATAATATTTGTCAATTTCACATGTTCTCTCCAAATTCAGGATTTGCCTCTTTCTTTTTTCTTTCTTTTTTTCCTGGGATAACATCGAAGTTTCAGGGCTTAGGGCATTAATGTGCGGAGTTACCTGACACTGGTTGATGTTGGTCTATGCAGTCATTTGCTAAAAATCACATTCCCCATCTGGTTCATGGTTATTCTCAAACTTTCCCATTGACAGCCATTAGGATATCCATGCTCCCAGGAGAATTGTCCATGCTCCTTTTTACTGTAGCAAATTCTCACTGATGTTTTGGTTTTCTTTTTCTTTTTGATACATTTGTAACTATGTATCAGAGAAATTTAAAAATTTAGCTGCCTTCTAGCTACCTTCTAGAAGGAGTCTAGAAAAATACTTGATGGTATGCCTCCAATGCAATTTATAACCATGCCTAATCCACTAAAACTTCCCACTGAGTGGTACTGGGTCTATTGTTTAATTTTATGTGTCAACTTAACTGGCCTAAGACATGCCCAGATAGCTGGTAAAATATTATTTCTGGGTGTGTCTGTGAGGGTTTCTCTGTAAAAGATTACCATTTGATTTTTTTTTTTCTTTGTTTGTTTGTTTTCAGCTTTGTTAAATGTGGGCAGGTATCACCCAATTCATTGGAGACATGAATAGAAAAAAAAAAAAGCTAAGGAAGAATGGATTGTTTTTCTCTTTTTTAGCTAGGATATCTGTCTTCCCTTCCCCTAAGACATCAGACCTCCTGTCCCCTGTTTGGAAGTCCAGGACTTAAACCAGTAGCTCTCTGATTCTCAGGCCTTTGATCTCAGACTGGAAATCACACTATCAGTTCCCCTGGTTTTCAGGCCTTTGGATTGAATAGAATTCTATCACCAGCTTTCCTGTTTTTCCAATGTGCAAATGGCCGATTATGGTACTTCTCAGACTCCCTGTGTGAGCTAATTACAAAAATAAATCTCTTATCTATATCTATATCATATCTATCTATCTATCTAATCTCCTATTGGTGCTATTTGTCTGATGCACCCTGACTAACACAGTGGAGATCTAAAATTCCATTGCTTGCCAAGTCCAAGATCAGAAATAGGAACAAGTTTGTTTCAATTCATGACACCCAAAACTATCTACGGTTTTGTTACTACCAAATTCAAAGTTTGGTCTAATAGGAGTAGGGCATTAGGATTGTTCTGAGTCCCACCTCAGAAATAAAAATCTTCAATTTTATTTCTGATTATATCCCTTTCCCAGCCCCCAGGAGAGAATAAGAAAGTCAACAAAACAAGAGGTTAGGTAAGTGGTCTGTCTAAACTGCTATTTTTGGAAGGCCCTTGACTCTGGAAGCTGGAATGCCACAGTATAATTTGTTTGTTTGTTTTGGGTTTCCATTTGAGCTGTGGTCTAACTTCTCTGGAGAATGGAGGCCAAGTTATATTTTGAATGGTTGAAGGCTTTCAGGATAAATGAAGGGGAATTAAAGGATAACATAGCCAAAAAAGTACATAGATTCACTTTGGTTAATGCTACCAAATCATATTTTGCCACTAATTCTTCAATTAAATACACACACACACACAGACACACACACATATACATATATTACATTCATAGCCACTCATAATACTTACCCCCCCTCACAATAATTCTGTAAAGAATAAAGGCAGGATCAATTTGACCTGTTTTATTTATAAGGAAAATTTTGCCTTTGAATTTTGTGTGATATGTGTAACTGTTTGGCCTTTGAAAAAAAATGCCATTGCTACTTCATTCTAAGCTTAAGGAGAAATAATAAAATTAATAATAATGGATAGTTGATAATCAACTAAGTACCTTAAAATATTCATGATCATAACTAATTACTTGTATTAATGTCATTAAATGCCAATTATATGTTCACTTCACTTTATACCTATAAGCATTTATATAAAGATTTTGCAAAATAGAAACTATGAAATTAGCCATTTTGGCTTTACGATATATATAATTTTCTGACCCAGCTGAAAAAAAAATTAAATCTAACTTTTCTACTCAATACAGTTTTTAGTTGCTATAAAACAGTAACATTTAATTGCATTCAGGTTATTACTTTATTATTACTTTATGAACATAATACTTTTATGGCTGAACTTCATTTTTTTACTTCCATTTATGATTGTGTAGATAGAATACATTTCCAGAAATTATATATTTACCTACTTAAATTTTAAGTCTTACCACAGATATCTAAACTGGCAAACTATTTTACCAAAATGTAAATACAATTCTTTCACATTATCTTCAATCAGTTTAGAGTTAGTGGTTTATGGTTTAATAATCATGGTATTGGACTGAACACTGTGGGAAGCCATCCAAATTGCTTATGTCACAGAGTTACATTAGGCCATTATTTCAATAATGCTCTCCAAATTTATTCTACCCAAATTCATAATTTGATTGAATATGTACGTCAATCATTAATAATCTCAAAATACATTAGCAAATACAGAGAAAGAAATTTAACATATTTTGAACATATATATATGTGGTTCTTTTTTTTTAATTTTTTTTTTAAGATTTTATTTATTTATTTGACAGACAGATTACAAGTAGGCAGAGAGGCAGGCAGAGAGAGAGGAGGAAGCAGGGAGCCTGACGTGGGGCTCGATCCCAGGACTCTGAGATCATGACCTGAGCCGAAGGCAGAGGCTTTAACCCACTGAGCCACCCAGGCACCCCTATGTGGTTCTTTTTTGAGAACACTATAAATTATTTGTACCATGCTCTTATTTTATTCAGAATTGTTATACTACTGTTTTCTGTTGGCATGATATTTATTTTTTTCTCCATTTTTTAAAGTTTTTATTTTAATTCCAGTTAGTTAACATACTATTTCTCCATTTTTTTGAATAAACAATCCGTATACATTTTATTAACTGGCAAATAAAATTAATATAATTGGACAGGTTCCTCTTTTTCCATCCTTTGAAAGTTTATTATGATTAAATAAAAAAAGGACTTGTACAAGAAAGATTAAAAGATTCTACCACTATTTAGTAAATGAAAATATATATTCTTCCTAGATGATATATTTCTATCCCATAGCCTTAACAATGGAGTGAGTTTATAGAGGTCAAAGGACACAAAGTCAACTGACCTCTTCATCAATTGTATTTTTATACACCAGCAATGAACAAACAAAATTTGAAATAAAAATATATTATAGCACTAAGCAAACTAAATATTGAAATATAAATCTAACAAGTATATAATTTGTATGCTGATGAAAAAAATAAAAGGTGATCTAAATAAATTGATAGACCTCATTCAAGCATTTAAAAATTCAATATTGTTAAAATTTCAATACTCCCCACTTTTATTTAAAGATTTAGTACAAACCCAACAAAAATCCCGCCATTATATTTTTGAACAGTTGATCCTAAAATTCATATGGAAAGGCCAAATCAATTTTGAAAAAGAACAAAGTCAGAGGACTCATCTTATCCTGTTTTGAAAATTACCATGAAGATGAAGTAATCAAGGCAGTGTGGCATCAGTGAAAGGATAGACAGAAATGAGTAGAATAGAATTGAGAGCCAAATCAAGTCACATGAATATGGTCAATTGATTTTTGACAAAGATGCAAAGTCATTTCAATGGAGAAGTTATTGTCTTTTCAACAAATTCAACAAATGATGCTGGAACAATTGTGTATATCCATATGAAAAAACAAACAAATTAACACAAAACTTCTAAAAATATGAACCTAAAATTCCTTTTGCTAAGAGAAAGATGACAGACACAAAAGAACTACCTGTTATAGAAATTCATTCATATGACATTTATGAAAACTCAAAATTATATTGATGGAAATAAGTGGTTACCATGAGTTAGGGAATTGGGGAGTAGTTGACTAAAAGACAACGCAGGCTAATTTTTAGAGTAATGAAACTATTATTTATGGTTCTGAGGTGGTAGACCTAAGACTCTATACATTTTGCAAAACCTGTAAAACTGTAAAACTCTCACAGATAGTTAACTTTAATGTGTACAAATTAAAAAAAAAAAAAAAAAAAGTTGACCAGGAGTTCAGGGATTTCAGGATAGAATGCAGACTGTTAAAAAAAAAAAAAAAAATCAGTTTGTATTACAAGTATAGACCATAACCTCACCGAAGAAGGTGGCTAAAAAAAGGGAACTAACTTAAATAACTTTGCAAAATGATGTTTCCATTGGAAACTGTAACAATGAACAAAAAGGGATCTTCCAAAAATACTGTATCCTAGTTGCTAAAGCTGTTTCTTATCAGGGTATGGGTTAACAATTCTGAAAGTTCTCTCCACGTGTACTAGGGTTGAACAAACAAGTAAATGGACGGTAGATGGTGAATGGTTGAAGTCAGGTTTCTCACTCTAAGAGACATTGTGGATAAGCAAGAGAGAAGATTGGAATGAGCCATGTTCTACTGAAATAGAGTTGGAGACATCAGTATGGACTCTTTTTAGCTCAAGATATCATGAAATAATTATAGATATTATCTATAATTATTATATATTGTATATACAATATACTATATATATTTCCTAATTTTGTCCACTCAGAGGGCCTAGAAATAGTAACAACTCAATAGCTACAAGATCACCTAGAACTTTGTTTCTAACCCCATTCTCTAATAAAAAACAAAACAAAACAAACAAACATAAAAACTCCCTGAAGGAGTTCCTTCAGTTCCATTGTTCCTCCTGAAGGAACAATGGAGTTGGGACTGGAACGGAGAAACTAAAAACTAAACTAAAAAATGAGCCTAGGAACTGTTTCAATGTATTTCATAAGAATCAGTCTTTAAACTTAAATGAAGTTTTGAGTTTATACCTTAAAATATTTCAATGCAGTTAACTGAACATCTGAAGCACATTAATTTTTCTCCAGATATTGGTACAGTTGACAAGCCTGGGCTGATTGCTGGTATGGTTGTTTTCACTCTGGTAACAAAGAGTTTTAGTATCAGAACCATAAAGTTACTCTCAGGAACATTATACAGATAATAGTTCATTATTTGTTTTTTTTCTTATCTATTAGATAACACCTTAGATTGTGTCTTGGGGAATAAAACCTTGTAAATCTAGCAAAAAATGTCTTTATTTGTTTTTATAACAAATATTGTACTTCAGCTATGTAACTGATCACTTGGTAGTTGTAACTGGTATGTCTCCTTTAACAGAATGCAAATTTTGCTACATGGGAAGGGTCCATGTCTGTCAATTAATTCCTAGTGACTGGCTCAGTGTTAGACCCTTAGCCTACAACTCAAAAAAAAGTTTTTAAATGAAATAATGTCCAACAGTTCAAAATATGCATGTGTTTATATTGAGAACAACGTGGGACTATATATTTTGATTACCCTTAGATATCAAACCCATCAATTTCTCCCATGGGGTGAACAAAATTAAAACTATATTAATGGAAAACATTTTAAATGTCACAAAATCTGTACCTTTAGATGTCCTTCAGAACACTTCTATAAATAAGATCCCATATGGTATTCAATTAGAAAATCTCCTCGGAGAGCATAAGCTATATTCCAGCAACAAGATTCCCTTCTGTGCTATTAAGTCAGGGACATGAACAAGCTCCTTGTGAAGTATCCAGCTGGTTTAGTCCCCCCATATTGTAGTGATCTGGAGTTAAATGTTTTTTTGGAAAAAATATTTTCCAGGTACACTGGAAAAATGCAATCTATTCCTCCAACTGAATACTTGTGAGTTATTAGAGAGTATTTAAGAAATCAAAAGAAAGAATGTAATGATGGAAAACCATACAAGTAGTTGGAGTCTCAAAACTGATGAAGACATAACTGATAGCATTTTACGCATAGCTGCTTTTATTAAGTTTGACTCACAAACGAATCTTTCAGGTATAAGCGGTAAAAACAGAAAATGCATATTTGAGCTTTAGAAAGACAGTGGAGCTTTGGAAGTAATTACAATAATGATTTACTATTAACATCCACAGCAATCATAGCTATTAATATCTATTATGAGTGCACTACATATGCCAGAAACTGCGATAAACATTACCTACAGGATTTCCTTTAATAGATATAACTTTTCTGAATTACAGATAATTGCATTTATTTTATGGTTGAGATTGTCCAGGGAGAGAAATCTTAGAAAGAAAACTTGAGGTTAGGGACAGAACTTTGGGAATCTCAAAAATTATAGCACAGAAGCACAATCATGCATTAGGGAATGACAATGAGAAGAGAAAATCTAAAATGCTATAGGAAGTTTGACCTCTCAAAAATTATGACAATAAATTCATGAAGGTTTGCCTAAATATCAAATGGTACCATGAGGCAAAGGAGGGTGTAGGGAAGTGGTGATTAAGAGCCAGGATCAAACAGAAAAATGGCAACAGCAGTGTGTGGACAATTGGGTAGCTAAAGGTATGAAAACAGAGATGGAATGCTCTTAGAAGTTTCCAAACAGGAAGAGGGAGGGAAATTTATGCACTTTGGGAAACAGAAGTAAGGTGGGAAAGTATTTTACACTGTGACAGTAATTTGAGTCTGATTTTTTAAAGGTTCATGGGCAAGAGAAAGTTAAATTTGTGAAAGGAGTTTCCTTGTCTTGGTATTGGACTCATTGTACATTTTCAGTAATTATTTGTCAAATAAAAACCTACATTAAAAATTGATTTAATGGGGCACCTGGGTGGCTCAGTGGGTTAAAGCCTCTGCCTTCGGCTCAGGTCATGGTCCCAGTGTCCTGGGATCGAGCCCCACATCGGGCTCTGTGCTCTGCAGGGAGCCTGCTTCCACCTCTCTCTCTATCTGTCTGCCTCTCTGCCTACTTGTGATCTCTGTCTGTCAAATGAATAAATAAAAATCTTAAAAAAAATTGATTTAACAAGATCCCTGGAAAGAGACAAAATATATAAGATCAAGAAAATATGTGAGGAGGCTAACCTTGGGAAACTGTAAAGCACCTTTTTCTTTCTTTCTTTCTTTCTTTCTTTCTTTCTTTCTTTCTTTCTTTCTTTCTTTCTTTCTTTTTCTTTCTTTTTCCTTCCTTCCTTCCTTCCTTCCTTCCTTCCTTCCTTCCTTCCTTCCTTCTTCCTTCCTTCCTTCCTTCTTTTTTAGTTTTTATTTATTAAGGTAATCTCTGCACTCCATGTGCAGTTCGAACTCACAACCCTAAGATCAAGAGTTGCATGCCCTTCTGACTGAGTCAGGCAGGCCCCCCCAGGGGTCTATAACTTTCTTCTATAACTCATGTTTAAATATCTGCTAAGAGCTAGTGAAATAGTCTGTTGGAGGGGGTAAGAGAATCTGAGGGAGTTTATTATTAATAGACCTTACATTTCGGGAAAATAGAAAGCTAAGATATCTAAAGAAAGTGAGGTTGTAGACATGGGATAAGGACTTGAAAAGAGTGAACAATTGGCCATGGGTGCAGTGGCACTCTGGAAAATTGAATAGGCAAGTAAGAAGAGATAAAATATTCATGAATATTCCACAGCAGAAAGAAATATCTTAAACAAATTAAACCCTAAGAACTAGTGTGCACACTAGAGCAGATCAGAAAACTAGCAGATGAAAGGGGAACAATTACCTGGGGAGAGGAGACAAAGCTATGTGCACTGCTCTAGTGGAGGGCTTGCTTTCCTAAAATAACAGCAGCTAACTGAGCAAAATCACCTGAAAGGTTTGTTAAAGATCCAAATGCTTGGGGTGCCTGGGTAGCTCAATCAGTTAAGTGTCAGCCTTTGGCTCAGGTCATGATCCAGGGGTCCTGGGATGGAGTCCTGGATCAGGTTCCCTGCTCAGCGGAAAGTCTCCTTCTCCCTCTGCCTGCTGCCACTCTCCCGGCTCTTGCTGGCTCTCTCTCTCTCAAAGAAAGAAAGTCTTAAAAAAATTCAAGTTCTCGGGCCACAAAGCAGCCATTCTAAATCAGAACCTTGGTATGTGGGCCCTTAATTCTGTAATTCAATAATTCCTAGGGTAAACTTTAATTTATGCACATTGAAGTGCTGTAGAAGAGAAGATAGGGACAGACAGAGTGTGAGAGAGTGAGGGAGCCCAGGAGCCTGAGGGACATCCTAAAGGCACAGGTGGCTGCAGTTAGCTAGAAGGCCACCATCAAGTGGCATGTAGAAAATAGTCTACCTTTCTTAACCACTATGGTGATGAAGAGGTGTACTTCTCATGTATCTGAAGAATTGAAACTTTTAAAAACTTCAGGCTTAATTAGGTAATACAGGTCTAATTTTGTTATATCCAGGGGAATCCACAACTGTATAGTAGGGGATTTTTAGGAAACTCTCCATCTCTAGAGACTGGAAACTTTTGGTCTCTCTATGTAAAGATTTTATTTCTTATGGAAATAAAATTATTAATTATTAATGGATTTATAATTATTATTCATAAACAAGGCATCACAGGTATCACTTTTTCCTTTGATATTTAAGTGCCCCCATCTTCATTTTTGCAATGAGGAAGTTTGCATGTACATATTTCTATTTTCTTTCCTTTTGTTCTTTTGTTCAGATCTTGTAGCTTCATCCCATTAAATATCTGCTCCTAATCTGTTTAGGAAAATGTTAGTATTTTTGTCACACCTGGGACTTTGCCTATTGCTATGTTAATGGGATTAATCCATGAGGCTAAAGAGAATTCATCATCAGGATATCATCTTCCTTCTCAGCCTCAGGAAAGTTTATATATAGACATGAGAACATTACCTATAATTCTTAAAGAATATGACCTATATCCCTACAGAAGATTATCCCCAGGCTATTTCATATTCTTTTATCCTCATGATTTAACTGCCTCCAATATTAGCACAAAGGATACTCTCCATATGAAATCAGAAGGCTGAAAGTGATGATTGTTACAGATTGTTAACAATCAATTGTTAACAAACAATTGTTACAGATTGTTACAGATTGTTAACAGATGATTGTTAATGTTGCTGGATATTGGTTTGGAATATAGAAAAAAAAAATGACATGGAGAATCCTTGAACTGATCTCTATCTCTTGATTTTCTAAAATTCCCCAATCACTGAAATTTGAAAAAAATTAGTTGTAAGCTGGCCTGAATATGGGAATCACCTAGGATTTATGGATAGCACAAGACAGAGTGACATTAAATATTCTGTTGTAACAATGGTAATTCCCTGTAGTTTAAATCAATATGTATTATGTGTAAAAGTTGTGGGACTAATAGAAATAATCATAAATCAAACAGGAAAACTGTTCCAATGATATTTTTAACGCGGTATCCTTAATCCTAAAATTTGCCTATGAAGGGTTTTCAGATTCTGTGTACCCAGAATTAGAGGGAAGAGAGTGATGGTGAAGGTTTCCTTTTCCAGCAGATGTACTTAATAAGTCTAATACTGAACCAGGAGGGGCTAGGAGAGAGAAGGGATGTAGTCAGACCGGTGACACTGAATTCAAAGTTGAAGATTCTTTACTTCCTAATTTAAAATTTTATATCCCTAATAATCTCAGAGAAGTTATATTTATACCTATATATGCTATTATATAGATAGGAAAATTATAATCAGCATATAATTTTTGCTTTATCAAATATTACTTAACATTAAAAAGAGAAATTAATTAGATCACTGAAATTCAGTTGTCTAATAGATTTCTTCTAATGCTCTATCATCTTCAGTAATATTAGGAAATGTTAGGAGTGAAAATGGTGAATCCATGTACTTGAAGTTATGTGTAATACTTGGTAGTTTTAATACCTATCGCCCAATTTCTTCCACTTAACAGGAGACAGAGAAAGAATTTGATGGAAAGAAAACATGACTCAAAGCAAACTCCACAGAATAAACTCCTTTATAAAAATCGTTTTTCTATTATTTTGATGAGAATAATTTGTCTATAGGCAGATACATGTATTTCCTCCTGTCATTTTCCAAATATCTGATTCATAATACCTGCAGAGATTCTTATTGACAAAGTTTCATCCAGGGAGTCAAATGATTAGAGACTTTAGTTCCCAAACCATTTTATTTCATTTCCATATGTCAAATTAATAACATGACTGCCTTTTTGTAAGCAGATCTGGCATCTCAGTGTGAACTAATGGAATGTCAATCTAAGTTGTCCAGTATTATTACATTTTATAAGGAAATAGTTTTGGAATATTAATTAGAAGCCGGGTCGTGAGCTAGACACTGCACATACATTTAACCCTCACGACAGCTGCATAAGGTAATCTCCCTTTTGCATGTGGGCCATCAGAGGCACAGGAGTATTAGTAATGAGAACCAGTAGAGTTCGTTTAGAACCGCAGGTTCCTGTGGCTTTAGAGAAAAAGGTTCATAATCCATATGCTATAATACATCATAACTCAGAAAATGTGACAGAAATAGTAAATTGCTGTTTGGTGAAGTAAGCCTGTAAAGGACAAGCGCTTGTAAACAGCTCATTCTTCAAGTTACTTAGACTTGAAAATGCATGGAAATTCACCATGGATATATTTTTGATAATCACTTGCACTGAGACTCCAAGAAGAAGCAAAACAATTAGATATTCATGATAATGAGGAAACACTGCTGGTTTTATGTATTGAATTAAGTAAATCAACCACTGAAACATTACTAAAATTTATGTAATAATGTTATTTTTAAAATGCAGATTAATAATTTACTATTTAGTAATCATAACTCACTGATTATTATGCTCTACACACAAAGGAAGTAGGGTAAAAAATAACCAATACATTCCAAGAAATGTGAGAAATAAAAACATATAAATGTTAGAACATGTGATGGATTTTAAATTAATAATTTTTTAAAAATTGCCTTAAAATTAATTTAAATAACTGCTAGTTGAATTTTAACAATTTTATGGTATTTTCTATTGCATGATTATATTATATAAAATTAACTGAATATTTGTTTTCAATTTAAGGTATAAATCCTTCTAAAGACCAAAATATTTACTCTTCATATCCAGACTCAAATATTAATACTATCACAGTTATTCCATTCCTCAAATAAAAACTAATCTTATCTGATTGTTTTATGAAGAAGGAAGCAAATGAAATAAAATGCCTCAATTGATTTCAGTGCTTGGAATTTTGAAGACAGTCAGTAGGTTATAGTAAAAGTAAAGGAGAGAAGTTACACATTTAAAAAGCATTCTTTGGGGGCGCCTGGGTGGCTCAGTGGGTTAAGCCTCTGCCTTCGGCTCAGGTCATGATCTCAGGGTCCTGGGATCGAGCCCCGCATCCGGCTCTCTGCTCAGCGGGGAGCCTGCTTCCTCCTCTCTCTCTGCCTGCCTCTCTGCCTACTTGTCATCTCTCTCTCTCTGTAAAATAAATAAAATCTTAAAAAAAAAATAAATAAATAAATAAAAAATAAAAAGCATTCTTTGGTCTAGAAAAAAAAATCTTATCCTCTGTATTACTTTAGGTTTGATGGCAGCAAGATTTTCTGCCATTGAAATTTATGTTAAGTATGTGTTAGTCCATTTTAGCTTGCATCTGTTGCTTAGCTATAATGAGTTTTTTTTTTTAAAGATTTTATTTATTTATTTGACAGAGAGAGATCACAAGTAGACGGAGAGGCAGGCAGAGAGAGAGGAGGAAGCAGGCTCCCTGCCGAGCAGAGAGCCCGATGCGGGACTCGATCCCAGGACCCTGAGATCATGACCTGAGCCGAAGGCAGCGGCTTAACCCACTGAGCCACCCAGGCGCCCTAATGAGTTTTTATATACTGTGGTAAATATTAGATATATATTTTGAACGTGGCACTTACAGTCCCTGCTGGTTCAACTTTTGCTGTAATAATTTCTATATCAACTTATATTTCCGTTTTTTTTCATTTTACATTCACTTGAAAAATACTTTCATTATGTGCTTAAGTCACACGAAAATACTGAACATATAAAAAACAGTGGCATTACACAATAAAGCCTTCTATATAATATGAAATTAGAAGTGCTAACAAACTTCTTCAAGAAACTGTCAGATAATATAATTTTAAAATATTGATCAAAAAGACCCTTCAACATGATATTATTAAGATAAAACATTTATACATTAAGAAATGGAAACCAGAGTAAAGAAAGTCCAAGCACAAATATGAGATCACGCCACTCTGGGCTCAAAATTATAAATAAGATTTATTTGTGCCACCTACATGCCAAAATACACAGAGTGAACTGATATCTCAAGAATGTTTGCTAAATGGTAGACTGTATCAACTGGCAACTTGTTTTCTGTCAATACTGGCTGGTTACCAGAGGGGAGACGGGTTGGGGGATGGGTGAAATAGGTGATAGGGATTAAGGAGTACAATTGTGTCATGAACACTGGGTGACGTATGGAATTTCCAAATCGCTATATGATACACCTGAAACTGACATAACACTGTATGTTAAATATACTGAAATTAAAATAAAAACAATAAAAAACTGGCACATCTGTAACATTTAAATAATAACACAATATCACTGGGTACTCAGTGTTACTTAGTCATTGACACAACTGTTACATTTACCTACCCCACTTGTTCCTGACTGCAAAAAGAAATGGAATATTTGAAGGTGCTTCTTTTAAAGGTGGGGTATGAGAGTGCTGACAACACTGTCTCCATCTTTGGACCTCCATCTTGTTCTCCCCTCTGGCACACAGATGGCATGCTTTACATTAACTTCTAGAGATCGTCTGGCGCACAGATGGCACCACTTTAGATAACTACCCTGTGACCTCACCACCATGCCCCTCACTCCGTTAAAGCTGGGGAGTATGGTCTGGGGGCTGGGTGGAATGGGGAAGCTGCATGGGACCACATGGATCACCCACGTGATTGCCCTGTCAGCTAAAGCTCTATAAAAGGTATGGTGTAGCTGGCTTCATTTTTCAGTATTAAAGTAACTTCTCAGTCTGGAGAATACATTTCTGACCCTCCACCTCCTAACGGTGTGGGGAGGGAGAACAGATGTTAAATTCAGTGATCACCCGTTCCATTATCCATAGAAGCCATCTGACCCATAATGAGTACAGTTGTTTTGTTTGTTTTTTGATGATTACTTCTTGACATCATTTATCTGAAGTTTTTGAGTGCTTCCTTTCACTAGGAAACTGCCAATATGGTTAAGCTCCTTGAAGGAAAATATTTTATAAGTGCAGTACACTTACTACACTGTAGCTCTCATAACTCAACATACAATGTGAAGTTTAAAAAGACATGAAACATTCCTGCAACCATAAATCACATAAATATTTCAAAAAAAATGGTTTCTAAAAATATGTTTAGGTTGTTGAATATGTATATTTGTACATCCTTATAGATAGGAGTTGAATTCTTGCATTAGATATTGCAATTTTCATGTGTACTCACCATGTATGCTTTATGCATTCTGATTTTTATGTAAGCTGATACTTGAAATTCATTTTAATATGAATTTCTGTTCCTGGAAAAGCTCAGCATTTGGTGAAATCCTACCTATTTGTTTTCCAGGCATTTCTTTTTTGTACTGCTCTGTGAAATCGACCATGATAATTTGAGGGCAAGAATCACACTTAAGTTATTCTCTTTTGTATTCCTAATGCCCAGCAGTTTTCTCGACTAGATATTAGATAAATATTTATGAAAGCAATTGATTAATTAATTAATCCCTTGAAGGAAAATATATCTAAATTCTTGAAGGAATACATATTATTCATTTTTTTTTTAAGATTTTATTTATTTATTTGACAGAGAGAAATCACAAGTAGGCAGAGAGGCAGGCAGAGAGAGAGGAGGAAGCAGGCTCCCTGCTGAGCAGAAACCCCCATGTGGGGCTTGAACCCAGGACCTGGGATCATGACCTGAGCTGAAGGCAGCGGCTTAACCCACTGAGCCACCCAGGCGCCCCTTATTCATTTATTTTGAAATTGATTTTTTAAAGATAAATGCAGAAACTTCAAGGTCATTGCATGAGAATAATGATTACCATTTGGAATAACATAGCCAAATTTGATGTTTAAATAATTCCTCCAGGAACTCAGGGGTTTGTGTTAGGGTCAGAATTTATTCCTTTTGAGATGTTATATGGCACATGCATCAACTTTTAGCCTTGAAGGGGATAAAGGCTCCTCTTACTGTACTTCTAGAAGGATAAATCAGAACTAAGAAGGTATTTTGCTTTTAATAAAGGAATGTAATGTGTTAATCTAGGACTCTGACTACACAACAAGGCAAGATTAATTGTCTGAATTTTACTAAGATAACGTGCTTCCTCCCAGAAGCCCAAAGAGGTAAAAAGTGGCTCCTAGCTACTCTTTTTTTTTTTTTTTTTTTTAAGATTTTATTTATTTATTTGACAGAGAGAGATCACAAGTAGGCAGAGAGGCAGGCAGAGAGAGAGGAAGGGAAGCAGGCTCCCTGCTGAGCAGCGAGCCCGATGCGGGACTCGATCCCGGGACTCTGGGATCACGACCTGAGCCGAAGGCAGTGGCTTAACCCACTGAGCCACCCAGGCGCCCTCTCCTAGCTCCTCTTAAGCAAGTGCTTGACCATCTTCCATATTGGCACTCTTCTTTCTTTTCCCCGTCTCTAGTACTCACTCCATGGAAATAACACTATTCTTTCACATTGATAAGACAGGCTAGAGCGAAAACTCTTAGGAATTTCTCCTTCTATGAGAACTTAAGGTGTCATCTTTTACACCGATGTGGTATACAAAGGCGATCTCCATACCCTACAAATACATTTTGTTACTTGGTTATTTAGCACATAAACCAAATACATATGTATGTTTGGAATGGGGCTAGGGAGAGAGTAAGCGTCAGCATATACTTAAAAAAAAAATTGTTCCACATTTTCAAGGCTAACTTTTGAAAGTTCCTAGAAATATCCCATATTAAGATATAACATTTTTTCCTAGCCTGACTTCCTTTTATAAGGGTGCTTACCGTAAAATGAGATAAACTTGTTCTCAGTGTTCTGAGTGTGTTATTGTGGTTGTTCTTCAAGAGTTTCATTTTGGTATACGTACCTATGTCCTTGTTTCTTCACAGATAAGATTAGGCATCTACATAAAAGACATTAGAAGAGAGATGAAACAATCTGACAGGTTAGGAAAAAAAAAGGGAGAACTTTAGATCCCTAATCTAGTATTCTTAGAGAAGTCTGAATTTCCAAAGTTGCTGAGGGATTCTTTAAGTAAACACTTCTACCCAGATAATATATTACCAATATAGCATAGTCTATTTTCCTTGAAGTTTCCAATTTATATAGACAGTTACAAAGATGACTTAACATGATACTTACAAAAGATGTAAAAAATTCACAGAAGAGAAAAACAGAATGGTCACAATACATACTGAAATCTTCTTTACCTCACTGAGCAATCATGTGATAATTAAAACAAGCATCCTTCAATGTCCATCACGTAGACAAGAATTTCAAATTGGGAGGTCAGTATTGAGATACAAAAAAGTAAAAATATGTACCCCGTTGGAAGGGCAACCTTTTGTCTCAGCTTTAGAGAGAAGTAGGGCAATATACAATAGAATTAATGTTCATAAACACTATGGTTTTCTATATCCCATAGAAAGTCTCACAAATACAAACTACACAATGATCCATGAACACATGCTGTCACTGCAGCATTTCTGGTAATCTACCTAAACATTCATCAGTAGGGGAAAATAGATAAATGGTGTGTTTTTTTTTATACAATGGAATACTCTTCACAATTAATTTGAATGTAACAGCTCTGTTGGAATGGATGATTCAAATGGATGGAACTTGAAATAGGTTCAGTGAACAAAAGCAGATTGAAAAAGAATTTTCAAGCTATGATATGATTTATTTATGTTTATAAAATATACATAAATATATTCTGTTAACATACGCATATTTAGTAGAAATATACATGGACAGGAGGGGCATGCACCAACTTGTAGAAGAGAAAGGGATACAATATGATATAGGCTAGGCAATTCCAATTTTATAATCCTACTTTAAAAATCATATTTGAATTAAGTGTGAGAATATATTTACTCTTGCTAAATATAGATGTTCTAGTTACAATATCTCCATATATTTATATATAAGATAATATTACATAATTACAGATAATTGCCCTTAACAACAAAATGAGTTGGCTTTGGTTGAAATGTGTTTTTCTCTCTCTCTTTAGTGTAGAGTTGAAAGAGGAGAAGGACTAAAATTCTTAGAAAAGGCTGCTGGATAGCTCATATCTTGTTAAATGTTTGTTTTTACTGTTTTATGAACAGGAATACTTCACATCCTCATTTATGTTTCTTGACCATACGTTGGTAAATTTGCTACAAAAATGTGTGTGTGTGTGGGGGGGGGTTCGTGCACGCGCATGCATACACGTCTCTGCACCCATGTGTGCACTAGTACAAGGATATAATAGAATTGAGACAGGAGCTTGACTTTAATATCTACGTGTGTGCAGGGCAGAAGCAGGACACAGGGTTTCTGGAAGGAAGAGGAGATCCACAAAAGAACCCATTTAGTAGGAACAGTGGCTCAGAGATAGAGATAACCATGCAAATACAAACCTCTCAAGAACTATATCAACCTTTAACTTGTTTGAAGACACTGGCTTTATGTCTTAGCCAAACATACCTATATTTTCAGGAATAGGATAACCCTTGTTGCCACTTTAGTTTCACATGCAAATCATCTTTCTCGTAACATTCATTGTGGGAAACTAATTTATTCAAAAACTCTGCCACCATTGCTCATAAATCAACTGCATGTTGCCTGCTAAAATATAATACATTTTGTTTTATATCATATAAGCACATGCTCAAGGCACAAGAACCCATTTTATAATACCAAGCAACAAGGCTCAGCATTTTATTCCTAAGTACCATACGGGGGACTGCATATGAGACAGCAAGGCATTAAAACAGTCTTCTCCTAGTACATCCACTTTTCATTTCTGAGACACCATTGTATAGTAGTAAGCTCTATGAATGGGGAATCAAAAATTATCCCCTTGGTAGGAAATATTCCCAGTGGGGAAAGGGGAATAGTGAATGTGCTTATGTTGAGGATGTCACAGTATTTAATATAAATAGCTTTATATTCTTCAGTTGGCGAAATAGCAGGAAAATGCTTTATGCCAGAACAGGTGTCATGTCATATGCTGGTCAGTGCTTAATCAAGTATCTGGATGCATCCCAGAATATCTTTGTAATGGACGTGCTTCGCTTAGGGAGGAACTCTACTCAATGGAGGTACATTTAAATGATTAGTGAGGTTAAGAGTGATGACAATACCAATATATATATTTTTTAAATGTGTAAGGCATGATAACCATAAATGGTAGAAACTACAATTTGGGTCAAAGGGCACATAATCAAATTATAAGTATTCCCTTTGTGAGTAGTAAGCCTCGTACTTCATTTTTTTTAAAGATTTTATTTATTTATTTGTGAGAGAGAGAGAGAGAGAGCAAGCATCACCAAGGTGGAAGGAAAGAGAGAGAGGGAGAAACAGGCTCCCTGCTGAGCAGGGAGCCCAATGATGCAGGGCTTGGGACGTGATCCCAGGACCCTGAGATCACGACCCATGCCCAAGGCAGAGGCTTAACCAACTGAGCCGCCCAGGTGCCCCTGTACTTCATTTTTCTTTGTTTATTTGAGAAGTATTTAGCTGTACAAATTCAGTTATAACTGTAAAGGTCTTCATCACCTCCACAAATTTCTCATTTCTCCAGGATCCTCCTTGATAACCTGACAGCTTTTTGGTGATGGAACAGAACAATAGTTTTATTTTTTTAAAGTGATCAGTAATGAGTATTCAGTGACTATATTTTCTACATATTGCACATACTCTCAGAGAGAGTTATTTAGAAAGTGTTCTTATTTAGTGGCTTGCCTCTGATGCTTCCTGGAGGGGAGAGCTGAATTTTTGTTTTTTGATCTACTTGAGATCAGTGAGGGGAAGCAGATACTTAGGATTCATCTATGAGGGTGTTCAGGGCAACAACATAAATGCAACATAAATACAAACATAAATGTAAAAAATTACCCACTTAGAAACTAATAATGACACTCCCTCACAACAATAACAATGTCTAGTTTATTAAAATGTGCAGTTTTCTTAGGTTCAAGTGCAGAATGCTTTTTTTTTAGGACCCATGATGGAATGTGTGTTATAATACTCTACCATACTTATGTCTTAAATTAATGAAAGCACAGGATTTTCATTTACCAGAGGTGTAGGCTGTCCTAAAATTTCCAGATTTTAATGTCAATTTTAATATGTAAAAATATAAATTTTAGTATAGCTATATATCATAGCCTGTAGATTTGGTAAGTAAATAGGAAAAACTCAAAGCAGTGTGTGTACTCACATAAAACTAAAAAAATGATATTAATTCAGATAATCTTCTCCTCATATAAAATGATACAATCACTCCACCCAGCTCTCCCAATGAAGGATAATACAGTAGTTCCAACTGAATTAGAAATGAAATAAACTTGGAGCTAAATGAATCATAAATCAATAAATACCTCAGCCTGCTGCCTCATGGTTTATTGATTCACAAGCTGTTTATCCCACACTCATTGTGCTTCGGTGCAATTATCGTTTAATTACATTTTCTGTATGTACCAAATTGTATTTTAGATGTCTTCCTAGACCAAACAATTTCAAGCTCTATATCTACTCACTAACCATGGGGTTTGTTTATCTTTTCTTCCTCAGTATGCTAGCCTTGATTTCTGCTTGTACACCAGACACATCTCACAATAGGATCTATTAAAGCACATTTAACAAACTCTCCCTAATTATAATCATGTTTATTGTTCTCGTTTTTTACATCAAAACTGATTTGAAATGTAACAGATGATGTGTGTTAGGGAAAATATAGCATAGTTTGAACCACATAAAGCTATCAAAAATGATGGATCTAAACCACAAAACCTGTATTTTTATTCAACATAACTATGAAATGGTCCAGGACAAGAATATAATTAGCAATTGACTTGATGTTGACCATTTAAGGTTTTGTTTTAAAAAATAACTGAGTGTGGAATATTCTTCCTAATTTCAAATTATCTCATGTTAAAAATTTAATATTCAGTGAGAAATCCAGAGATAGCAGGTAATTTCTACCTTTATAATTTAAGGCATAAAATAAATTAATTTTTTTTTTCATAATTAAATGTCTCTAAACTAAGAACCCATCTGATATATCCTGGGTGAAAGTCTTTTAAACATCTTTCAGAAACAATAACAAATAGCATGTGATAGCTTAAAAATAGATTGCTTTCAAAGAAAATATGGACTGCACTTGATCTTGCCAAATGGGAGCAGATTTCAAAGTTATATTGGGGATATAACACCATTTATATCATTCTTCAAAATGTTACAGTCCATCTGTTATTTTTATCCCTATCAGGAGACTGAGGTCATTGAGATCTTCCATCAGAGGTTAGATCTGATTTATATGTTATGAGACAAATAGTGCCAAGTTTACCATAAGCTCAGTAAAACAGTTTTATTGACAGAGAAGTCTGGAAGAATTTGTTCTTCCATGGTCTTAAACCCTAAAATAAGAGAGCATTTTTAGATTTCAAAACTTGATCGATTTCAGAAACTGTTAGGAAATGTTTAGTTGACAATATCTTACCTGGTTCTGGTGCTACCACCCAGATAATGATATAAGCAAGAAATGTCCTGTTCACATTTCTTAGTACACAAAATATGAATTCAGTATGGATATTTTTCCCACATTCAGTCCATGCATATATTTTTAAAAGATTTTATTTATTTATTTGGCGGACAGTGATCACAAGTAGGTGGAGAGGCAGGCAGAGAGAGAGAGGAAGAAGCAAGCTCCCTGCCGAAGAGAGAGCCCGATTTGGGGCTTGATCCCAGGACCTCAGGATCATGACCTGAGCCTAAGGTAGAGGTTTTAACCCACTTCAGCCACCCAGGCACCTCTCCATGCATATTTTAGAAATTAATTAACAAATGGATGATTGTACCAAGATTGAGGGATCTATACATGCAAATCAAAGTAGTTTTATATAGTATTTCATTGATTTCAATGTAATTATCAGGCAAGTAATTTTAAGAATTGAGTAAAAAGCTGATTCCCTCATTTCTAATGATTATCCTCAGATTCAGATATTATATTTGTGTTCATATGTGCTTATATAGGTGTATGTATATGTTAAGTTAATGTAGAGAGATGTGTAGGTTTCATTACTGGACAGCATTATTGGATCACTTCTATAATTTTGTACATTACAGTATAGTCTATTAAAAGAAACAAATATAAAATTCTTCCTATTCAAAATTAACTTCTGCCGATGAAATTCTTTTCAAGTTTGGAAGTCAACAGGATTTGTGCTTTGGGAACCATGTGTCTAGGAGAGTTTGAGCACAAACCACATGAAACATATTTGGATGCACACACACACACACACACACACACACACACACACACACACACATATGTGTGGGTGTGTAACTACAAAGCTATGGTGCATCCTAATGATTTCCAGCCTAGAGATGATATTGAGATAATATTGTGGCACTTAACTTTAAATACATACAGTGAGCAAATCTAAGTATAAACTTGTCTAAAAAATAAATTTTCACCTCTAGCTAAAACGTTAATATTGCAAACTTGTGTCTCCATTGCAGTTATATCCCAAATAGAGACCAGAACATTAGGTATCAACTTCTCCACCATTTCAAAATTGTCAAATCTTTTGTACTTTTTAGTGGTGGTAGTATTCTATAGTTCTAATTTACTCTCTATGCTGCCATATGGGTGGTGGACTATATTCCAAAAATATTGTTTTGGTTTTGTCATTCTATTTTTAAATATTTTTATTCCTATAGTATTTCATTGAATAGTTCAGTAGCAGTGGGAATTAGAGAAAGAGAAGAAAGTTTTTCTATCAAATAAACTTAAAGATGTTGCCCATTACAATGTTTTCTTGAAATTTCCCAAATATATAAGCTCATAAATGAGTTTTACAAATTCTGAAATCAGGGAATTAGTATTAGTTGTTGTAACTATTTCCCAAATGTATTTGATGAATAAATGTTTAATGAAAATCTATTTTTATGAAAATGAAATCTAGTTACATACAAGCTCAGTAAAAAGAGATATATATGTTTCTATCATTTTAATATTTTACAGGGAATTATTTGAAGGATTTTATTTCTAGTATACAAAATACTAGAAAGTTTAAAAAAATTTCAAACAGATTTTAAATTCTCAATGAAATAATTGATGTCTTAATAAAGTATTAAAACCAATATAAAATTTACCAAATTATTTTCTTTCTCATAAAGTATAATATTATTAAACATTCTGAGTGAGAAAAAATAAAATATGCTAAAGAAAAGTAATGACAAAATGATATTTTTAAAACTTAACTGTTCCAAATTTATGATCTCTTATCTTTTTTTTAATATTCAACTTGAAATGTTCTAGTTCTATGGTCAAATATTGCATTTTCCAATCTATGTAGTAGTAATATAGAGTATTTAATTTTGTCCTGCATATTTTTACCAGTTCTCTCATCACTGCATTCCTATTTTGTAATAAGATAAAAGAGGGTTCTTTTTTCAACAGTGGGTTTTGTTTTTTTATGAACATCCTGAATTTACTCTCATTTATCTTTCTGTTATATTCTAGAAATACTGCTCTAAAGCAATCAATTCTGAAATCAAAATACTTTATGGAAGATAGCTTCACTTGGTCAATCTTAGGGTACCCTTTTCTTCTTTAGAGCCTTGAGAATCACTAGTCTGAGGTGTTTGTTTTCAAATTAAGAACATTGCGCCTAAAACCATTATGCTAAATTAATTTTTATTAAACTAAACTGATGCAGTGTTTGCTAATTATATCCTTTTTCTTGTTCAAATGATGAGTGTAAGATTGACCAGTTTTCTATGCAGAAAGTTTCAAGAGTGGTATTTTAAAAGTGGAAGCACAGGAAACTTACTTAACTCAAATTTGATTTACACACACACACCTGTGTATTTCTTTCTTTCTTTTTTTTTTTTTTTAAAGATGTTATTTATTTTTTTGACACAGAGAGATCACAAGTAGGCAGAGAGGCTGGCAGAGAGAGAGGAAGGGAAGCAGGCTCCCTCCTGAGCAGAAAGCCTGATGAGGGACTCGATCCCAGGACCCTGGGACCATGACCTGAGCCGAAGGCAGAGGCTTTAACCCACTGAGCCACCCAGGCACCCCACCCACACCTGTGTATATCTGCTGAAAAAAATTTTTTTTTAAAACCACCTTATTTGTTATATAGGTCAGTTTAGTTTTTATTGGTAAAAGTACACGGGGTTGTAATGATCCCAAGACAAATAATTAAGAATGAAATCTTCTTTATGGGGATGATGATAAGTACCTCCCATTAAAAATTAATATAAGTAGGAATTGATCCACCTCTTATATTAGAATTCAAAAGTCTGAAAAATAAACATGTGAGAACTTATGGTAAAACGGAAATAAAAAATATGGTTATATTTTAAGATAATTGGCTAACTACAAAAATAGGGAAATGACATAAAATGACTCTAGTGAGCTTTAAAGTATTAATTACAATAGTAGTATGTTGAGACTTTAATGTGCATATTTACCCCATGTGGCCTATTGGCCCATGTCCATGCCACTTGATGATATAATGAAACTGAATTTCACAAATGAGGTAGCAAGGGTCAGAACAAGCGGAGAAAGCTTTTAACAGACTTGCCTGCTGTGTTTTTGTTAGTGTAGGTTACTAATTTCTTAAGCACACATTTCCTCTCTGACACTACTAAAGTGGTGTTTGCCCAGGGTATTTGGGGCAGGCACTCATTGATGTATATATGATCATCCAATTTAACAATATAGAATTATTAAAATATATGAAGAATCATTGATGAAAATTACAACTGATAAACTCAATACCTTATTGGACTTGTTCTGTTATATTCACAAAATATCTAGATTTCCCTGAAAGACAGCATTTCTGAGTAGCAAGCACTAAGGTAAGAGTATTGAAAAGTGAATAATATATTTGGGAACTGATCCAGGACTCCTGTATGGCAATAAGAAAGTGAGACAGGGAAGGGAAGGCAGAAAATATGTTGGGTTATTGGACATGTGATCACGGTGTTCATTTTTTTTATTTTAATTTTTATTTATTTTTTTAGGTTTTTAGTTTAATTCCATGTAGTAAATGTACAATGATCTGTCACTATAGTGATTTAATACTTCCATACATCACCCTGTGCTCATCACAGCAAGAGCATTACTTAATCCCCATCACCTGTTTAATCTATCCCCTCCCCACCTCCCTCTGGAACTATCAGTTTGTTCTCTAGAGTTAAGAGCCTGTTTCTTGATCTGTCTCTCTCTATCTTTTTCCCCTTTGCTCATTTGTTTTGTTTCTTAAATTCCACATATGAGTAAGTTCATATGGCGTTTGTCTTTCTCTGACTGATTTATTACCCTTAGCATGATCCTACTGGGGAACTCTGAGAATTGTCGTAAAGAATGCATCTTAGAATTATCTCACCAAAGGAAGAAAACAGCTGAAACATTTATACACCAGCTTCCAATAGTCATTAGTTGAGAGTTACTTGAAGATTGCATTAATTCTTCAACAACTGCATGTGGGTAGAACAAGTTGGAGCAACCAGAAATTGCAAAGAGTTTCATATATAGCAATTGGAAGTTTTCTTGTGTGCACTAACATGGTAAAACACAAGGAGGTAGTGGTAGGACACAAACACAGAAGCAAATGCACTCATCTTAGAGCTATAATGAGACATCACTTCAGCCAAAAATTTGTTTACAGATTTCTAGGGCTGCTGCTGCTTTTCACCTCTCAAAATGATTTAGAAATTAAAACTTTCTTTTAGAAAGTTTTGGAAATTTTAACATAAGCATTGGATTAATCATTCAGCATTAACCTTTTCAGCATTGAGAGGGTAATTTATATTTTGTTTTGTTTTTCATAAAAGAAAGACATTTTAAAGTCAAAATTATCTAGTGGGGAGATCCCTGGCCAAAAACAATCTTACAAAATGATTCCTTAGCATTCTTCAGCACAAACCACCTATTCCAGGTGGATAGCTATATTACTCTTATCACACATGGCTGGCATATTGGTGCCTTTGCTTACTGTTTTCCTCATGTGTATACCATCATCATTTGAGGTCCACACGTAGTACCATGTTATCTATAGGGACATCCTGGTAATCCCCAGAGTACTTTGATCTGAATTCCTATACTGCTGTTGTTGATATAATAATTTGGCTTCTAATATCCATTCATCTAACAATGACATATTAAGACCTACCTTGAGTCAAGCACTATTTTAGGTACTAGGAACACAGCAGATAAAAACAAGAAGATAAATACCCCTGCTTTGAAGGAGTTTATGTTGAAATAGTCGATATAAACAACTAATATCAACTATATAGTGCATTAATGGTAAAGTGCTTTGGACAAAAAGACAAAACAAACTATTGAGTTTTGGGAAGTGGGGAGCTTGCAGACTTGGATAGCTAGTGAAGGGAGAGCTCTCTGGGAGAGTAATATTTGAGCAAAGATGTGAAGGTAATGTTGAGAACTGAGCAAAGTGATATGGATGATGGGGGAATAGTGTTACAGGCAGTGGAAACAGCAAGTGCAGACAACCTGCGATGGTACCTCTATCTGACAAGTTCAAGGAAAAGCAGAGAAAACAGTGTGTCTGGAGAGGAATGAGTAGGGAGATAAAAGGCCAACGTGCCTATAATGGATTTGATTGGGCCTTATAGAAAATTGTACATTGTTAGACTTTTTACTCTGAGTGAGATGGGAAGGCATTGGGGGATTCTGTGAAGAGAAGAGACATGGCATGGAGAGTCTTCAAGAGAAACACTTTGCTGACTTGACAGTGGGCTGCATAAACAGGTGAGGGAGACTATTACAGTGATTTGGATAAATGATAGTTGTGCGTTTAAACAGGGTGGTAATGGTGGAGTTTCTGAGAAGTGCTTAGATACCAGAAATATTTTGAATAAGGAAATAATAGCACAAGCTAACGAACTAAATGAAGAATGTGAGCAAATGAGAAGAGTCTAAGTTATCTGGTTTGAACAAACAGAAGTATAGAATTGTCATTATTTCAGATGGAGAAATATAAGCATAACAGTTTTGAAGGGGGAAGATAGGAAACTCTCTTTTGGACATGCTAATTTTGAAGTTTTTATTAAACATCCAAGTTGAAGGGCCAAATAGTGAGGTATATGTATATTTCTGAATTTCAGAAGAGTAGTTTGGGTTAGCAACATATAAATTTGGGAGACAGAGATTGTATGAGATCCTTAAGAGAGTAAGCAGACTAAAAAACTAAACACATTTGAGGGATGAAAACCCTAGTATCTCAACATTAGTGAAATGAGGTCACAGAAATGAGGACGAAGCAGCAAGACAACTGATAAGGAGTCAGCAGTGAGGAAAAAGTAAAGTCAGAAGTGTGTAATACTATGGAAAGGCGGTAAAGAAGTCAGTTTTTGATCAATTTTGTTGAATGCTGTTGATAAGTTAAATAAATGTCAACTGAAATTTAGCTATGAAATGGAGGAAAGTAGAGGTCATTGCTAACTTTAACAACAACAACAACAAAAACCAAAAAACAAAAAACAAACCTCTTTGAGGTGAAAAGGTGAGGGTAAAAGCCTAAAAGGAGAAGGTTGGAGAAATAATGGGAAGAGAGAAATTGGAAACAGTGAGTCAAGATACTTCTTTGTCTGTGCAAGAGAGAAAGAAAACCTATATCTTTTTATCAGCATTTTGTTTTGGAATATGGATCTATTTTCACTAGCATAAACTCATCGCCTTAACCTTATATACTCTTTTTTAAAATTGTATTTATTTATTTATTTGAGAGAGAGAGAGAGAGAGAGAAGGGGGGAGGGCAGAGGGAGAAGCAGGCTCTCCACCGAGCAGGCAGCTGATGCGGGGCTCGATCCCAGAACCCTAAGATCATGACCTGAGCCAAAGGTAGTTGCTTAACCAACTGAGCCACTCAGGCATTCCTGATAATTACTCTTTGTCTCTGACTTTTCTTTCTTTTCTTTTTTTTTTTTAAGATTTTATTTATTTATTCGACAGAGAGAGACACAGCAAGAGAGGAAACACAAGCAGGGGGAGCGGGAGAGGGAGAAGCAAGCTTCTGCTGAGCAGGGAGCCCAATGCAGGACTGGATCTCAGGACCCTGGGATCATGACCTGAGCCAAAGGCAGATGCTTACTGACTGAGCCACCCAGGCATCCCTGTCTCTGACTTTTCTATATCCTCCTAAGGAAAGGCCTCACCTCTTATCTTGCCCTTCTTAATTTATATACAACTCCTATTTATTGCCTCAACATTTCCACATATGGAGAATAATTTCTGGCACCTTTTAATATTTTATAGATTGCTTTCTTCCAACCCATGCAGAGCTGGGAGGCAACATTGTATAACAGATCATATTCCTGCAGTTCAGGACCAGGTTGAATTGCTGGAAGAGATATGGAATAAATGTGTCAAGAAAATGGAGAAAACTTCAAAGAAGATTCAGAAAATCTGACTCTGAGGTTCCAAGAACTTCCTCTAATTCAGATCTGTCCAACAGCTTAGCTTTGTCATGGACCTAGTTGAATTTCTGTGAGATTCACCTTCTCTCTCTTTATAAAATGATAATAATCACTAATAAAAAATTTAAAAAGGTAACAAAATACAGGGGAGAACAAAAATTCCTTCCAACTATCCTAAACTCTATTCCTTGACTCAGTCCCAACCAAAGCTAACAACGCTGTTTCATGTGACTTGTTCTCTTCACCCCTTTATCTGCAAGCGCTGCTATTATCATATTGTTTCTACCACTTACTAAGTTTTTGGCAAAACAGTTATATTGATATACATCTTTTGTTTTTAATCATTAGTTGGATTATATTATACAATTACAGAATTATAAACTGATAGTTTTTCCACCCTTCAAAACCTACAAACATCTACATTTGAAAAAAACATAAAAGATGTAAGTAGCTACAGGTTCAAGTGAGTAAAAATTATTTATGGCACCTCACACTGTTGTAGCCTGACCCCTTGACCCTCAATGTTCATTAGAAATTCATCAGTACTGGGCTACCTTTTCTTCTTTGCATCTTCCTTTTTTTCTGATCTTTTGGCTTTAGGCCAAGGAGAGATTTTCTACAAAAAAACCCCCAAAAAACCTTTTTAATTAGCGCTTCACCTTCCTGATAGTTTCAGAATAATTCATAAAAAGAAAACTTCAGATCACAGTTCATTTTCTGAAGAAACCATGAAAAACTGGAACTATCCAACTGTGCTATTCTCCCAAGAAAAGTTTTAGGCCCTTTTGTGTGCGCACGCGCGCACACGTGTGTGTGTGTGTGTGTGTGTGTGTGTGTGTGTGTGTGTGTGTGTGTGCGCGCGCGCGCGCGCGCGCGCGCCCACGCACGCGCGCAAGCCATAGGCAAAGATAATTTTTATTTTATTATATCTGAGACTTTTTAAAAAACATTGTGATGACTTAAAAACGTGATTTCTTTATGTAATAAGTAATGTAATGTAATGTAATAAAGTATGTAATAAGTAATAATGTCTTTCTGAGTGCTCATTATGTGCCAGACATTAAGCTGGTCTCATAAAATTGTTTTTTTTTCTTCATTTAATCCTCTAAATAACTATGTTTGGTTGATAATATTCTTGAGCTCATTTTATCGATAAAAACTGAAGACATACATAGCTAAGTGATGTATCCAAAGCCATACAGCCAGTAACTATTACAGTCAGAAAGTCCAAAGAGTCAGTCTTATTTCAGAGCATAAATTTTTTTTTTAAAGATTTTATTTATTTATTTGACAGAGAGAGATCACAAGCAGGCAGAGAGGGAGGCAGAGAGAGAGGAGGAAGCAGGCTCCCTGCTGAGCAGAGAGCCTGATGCGGGGCTCGATCCCAGGACCCTGAGATCATGACCTGAGCCGAAGGCAGAGGCTTAACCCACTGAGCCACCCAGGCGCCCCTCAGAGCATAAATTTTAAGTGTCAATGATATTGTATAATATTGTGTTATGAATATTCTATGTGTTTTAATCTAGATAGAAGTCATAAAAGTACCCTTAAATCTATCATTTTATAATTGATGAAAAGGTTTAATATCAATGAACATGTGTTGATATTTCATAAGTGAAGGAATGAAACAAATACCACTGTCGTCTATCACTGGCTTGTATGTGGGAGCATGTATATAGTTAGGGAAGGGCGGGAGTGTTGTCAGTTAAAGGGCTATGCTAAGAGGTCTAAATGTGAATCCTAAAAGAGGATTCACCTCAACTGAAACTGCATCCTTTTGCTAGTGTATTTGAAAGGCAGGGCGAAGAGAATCAGCTTCTCCGCAACTTGGTTTACTAAGAAAAGCTAGATTGCTTTCTCTCTCTCTTCCACTCCTCAGAGTACTGTGAGGGTATCCCTTCCTTAAGATGCTGCTGCTCGCCAGTCCACCCTTGACAAACCCTGGAAATCAAAATCAACAGGCTCTTTGTCATGTCACACCATTGTCCCATTACGGGTTTGATTTTTCTGTTCTGTGTGTGTGTGTGTGTGTGTGTGTGCGTGCATTTATGAACAGGTAACATTGTTGGCTACTGTAAAAGATAAACTGAGGCATGGTAAAAATTTTCAGGAGTTTATTTGAGCAAAATCAATTCCAATCAGGGCAGCGGCAAAAAGGAAGTAGTTAGGAGTGTTCCAATGACAAGAGCTCAGTGAGAGATATTTATAGAGAAAAGGCAGAAGCAGAGCAAGGAAATTATTGATGAGCTATAGCTTAAAGTCTAGTTGTCTGTGATTGGTTGTCCTTAGTTTTGAGGCATTTATAGGCTTAGATTTTGTTTTGCTTACATGGGCCATCAAGACATCAGAGGCACCTCAGGTCTAATGCCTTCCTTAATGTAACACTACAGAGAAAGTCAATGTTGTGAAACGTGCTTTCCAGGTTGTGTGTGAGTGGGGGTGGGGGATGGGAGTTACAAGAAAGTAAGCAGCTTTCTAAGCTGACAGCCTGACTGTAGAAGGTTGTAACCCAGGATATTTTGTTTTGTTTTGTTTTGTTTTTGTTGTGAATTTTTGTTTGTTTGTTTTTTTAATTAAAATTTCTTTTTTAGGACAGTTTAAGGCTCGCAGCAAAATTTAGGGGAAGGTACAGCAATTTCCTATATGCTCCCAGCCCGCAACACATGCATACCCTCCCCCATTATCCACACCCCTCACTAGAGTGGTACATTTGTTATAGCTAATGAAACTACACTGACACATCATAATCGTCCAGAGCCCAGAGTTTACACGAGGGTTCATTTTTGGTGTTGTACATGCTATGAGTATGCAAGCAAGGAATGTTTTACACCTCACACCTAGACCCATTTTTACTCTAGGCTCTATGCTATGTTTCTTTGGTACTGTTACTCTGCTAAAACCTTAGTGGACTTATCACCAGTTGATTCCAAATCAGCAACATATACTAAAGGTCATATATAAGTTCTTTTCTAGAATAGTTCTCATTTTATTTTTTAAAGATTTGTATCTACATTGAATATAACTTTCTGTTTTGCTCTCCCTCACTTTTTCTCACTCTCACATATGATTTATTTTTAGGTACCTTAATCCTCTCAGGCTTCATTGGGAAATCCACTCATGCAATATATTTTCTCTGTGGCAGATATATATGTTTCCATTTGTGAGGATACTCTGGGCATTAATTCCATCCCATCAGATCCTTTAAACAATGAATGGTTGGCCATGTTCTTGATTTGATCCTTGTAACAAAACTGAGTTTTAATCAGCCTTTGATTCTCTTAGTAATTATTTATACTTTTATTGAGCTATAATTGACCATGAATAAATTACATATATTTAAAGTGTATAGTCTATTAAGTTTTGCAGGTGTATACACCTGTAAAAACATCACCACAATCAAGATAATGGTCATCTTTCATCACCTGCAAATACTTCCTCATGCCTTTTTGTATATATCCTCCCTTCTGTTCCTTATCTCCAAGCAACAACTGATAATAGTTTTCGTGACTACAGTAAATATTGGCTATAATTTCACATAAATAGAATTTGTTTGTTAGACTTAGCATGATTTTTTTTTCTTTTGCTGCATAGTACTTGGTTTTATGGATGTATAAAAATTTTTTATTTATCTATTGATAGACAGTTGAGTTGTTTCTAGTTTTTGTCTATTGCTAATAAAACTGCCTTGAAAATTCATTCAGATATCTTTCTTTTTTTGTTTTAAATGGTATATTTTTATTATCTGTGGTTGAATAACAGTTTCTTTTCCCAAATCCACAGGACCCTGAAGTGTTTTGTCTGTTTTCATCATTACTGCCAGTCATTTTCTGGGCTCATCTCTCTCAATACCTTATCAAATGCAGCCAATAATAACAAACATACATTATTAACATTTTATATTTCAACCTGTACCCCAAGTGTTATTAGTTTATTAGATATTATCTGAATCCCAAATGGTCAAAACCAAGTTTTGCTAAGTTTTTCTGCCGTAAAGTATGAATTGGTATGATGTTATATGTTGAAGTTTTCAGGGAAGAAGCTGAGAAGTTCTCTTTTAAAAAAGAACACGATGGAGCGTGTGAGTGGCTCAGTCAGTTGATCATCTGCCTTTGGCTCAGGTCATAATCCCAGTGTCCTGGGATCCAGCCCCACATAGCACTGGGCTCCTTGCTTGGCTGGGAGTCTGCTTCTCCCTCTCCCTCAGCCCCTCCCCCTGTTTGTGCTCATGCTCTCTCAAATAAATAAATAAAATAAATAAATAAAGAAGAAAACCAAATTATAAATATAAAATTAGGTATTTATGGGAAGATAAATCACAAAATAATCACAAATAAAAATATGATAAATACCAGAAGCACCACAAAATTTTAAAATCTTACTTATGATATGAACTTTTTTCTGCCCTTTTAATTTTATTTTATTGCATCTTAATATTACAATGAATTTTAATATTATTATTTTCCTTCACAGAATGGAAGAGTATGTCTGTCCTTTAACATAGCAGATCCTTTTTAAAATTATTTAAAATTTAGTACATTTAATGAAATTTAATAAAAATTAAATTTATTAAATTTAATAAATAATAAATTTAACAATGTATTTATTAAATTTAATAAATAATAAATTTAACAATGTATTATTTAAATTTAAAATAGTAATAAATTTAGTAAAATTTAATAAAATTTAATAAAAATTTAAAATTATTGATCATTTGGACACATATCAAGGAGCAAGAAATTTTTGATGAGATATAGCTTAAAGTCTAATTGTCTGTCTGTGATTGGTTGTCCTTAGTTTTGAGGCATTTACAGGTTTAGATTTTGGTTTGCTTACATGGGCCATTAAGACATAAGAGCCAACGCAGTCTAATGCCCTTCATATTTAATTAGTGTAACACTACAGAGAACGTGTTACATTTTCTGTAATGTACTGATGCATCCATTTGCCCCTCAAAATAAGGGAATGCTGATGAATTCTATAATTCCACTTAAAAATGTATTGTGTGTTTATAGTTATATGCATCACATTATTTCCTATGTAACATACAAGAGAGAACTTCAGTTTTGACTTGGCTTCTATAAAAACCAAATCTTTTGCTTACAATTTTATAATTGGAAAACTGGAAAAAACATTCCATATATTCGTTTCTAACTCCATAATACTGATCTTGTTACTCCTCAACAGCTCACATTCTTCTGGTGCCAGATGCTGGAGGACATACTCCTGTTGCACAATACCAGGTGAATTGGCACATAGAGCTGCAGGAATATTCTAGAAAGCATTTATCCTGTGGTACAGCTAACAAGACTAAGTTGTAAATTGTGTTATGTTCTTATATTCTATTATACTCAAGCTAAGTGTATCATCTCCAACTCAATTCCCCCTTAGACAAATATTAGAAGTGATTGTGGTAGCACTAATTCCTCTCAATTTGAAGAAGAAGGTGATGGACAGGTAGAGTAAAAAGAGACGGTGGTCTTAATAAAGTGAGATTATAGTACTGATGTCAGAACATTTTGCAAATATGTCTGCTTGTAAAGTCCCTGTAAAACATTACTAGATTTTCTCCTAAGGTTTTGGGATGGACCTGTATAAGTGGGGTGCTTGAAGTCTGTTTCATTAACTTCATTGTTAAACTGTTCCTGATTCCCACCTTTCAAGCCTTTGCTAACAATTTATCTCATTATCTGCCTCTTAATACCTAATCTAATGCCCCATATTTTAGGCTTTTATATATGTCAGCATTTCAAATGTGTGAACCAAGTTCTCTAAGAATCAGGATAAACTAGTTTATGGCGTGGACTTAAACACCTTCAAAATTTTGGTGGTTTAAGACAGAGTTCATTTTTTGTGCATTGATAGCATGAGAGGATGGTTATTTATTTTCTTGTCTTTATTTAGGGACAGGGATGATGAAGCCCCATCTGAGCTGTGTTCCCACAGTCACCCTAGCAGGGGAAAGAGAACTCAGGAGTTCATGACGCTGGGAATTAAAAGTTACAGTTTGGAAATAGAGTGGCATTTCCCTCTCTTACCTCAATAGCTAGTATTACAAACATCCAAACTTAAGGAATTCATCAGGTTCAGTCTTCCATGTGTCTAGAAAGAATGGAAAACTGGTTATCAGTGAGCAGCACAAAAGACTCCCACATAGTGTAAGAAGAATGTCAAACTTACCAGATCAAAAAACGGATCTCCAGCCTGTTATTGACACCTCCTGCTAACCGTGCTGCTGTCTCAACATAATGTATTGTTGACCACATTTTATACTGAAGCAATAATTTTTCACTTTGTCTTTAGACGGATTAATATGGTAGTAATGGAGAAACTACAATATTTACTTGTAGACATTGTATAAAATGGAGACTTAATAAATCTGTTTAATGCAGAAGTTAGGTTATAATTCTTAGGAGAAAAAAATTATAGCAATAAACATGTTACCATGAATTACATTCAAACAGAATGACTGCTGTGTGCAACATAGTAGTTAGGCCTGCATTTCAGGAAAAAAAGAATGTATGACCTTCTCTAATTTCAAGGCACATTCAAAAACACATGTTTCTCATGTCACATAAGTTAAAATGTTCTGAATTGTTTTATTTTTATTCTTGATGACTATTTTTACCCTTCATTCTAACCATTTCATTTTTATGGTTCATTTCTTATTATAGAAACATGAAAGATTATCATAAAACAAATAAAAAACACAATTCCACTTAGCTATGCTAGCATTCAGGCTCACTATAGATGCTTTAATAACTGTGAACAATCACCAAAGTTAATTGTGCCCATATTCATAGAAAAAAAAAAATCAACTTTTGTCTGACTATCTGTTATCCCCTTTCTTAATACAAGTGATCTCAGATTTTTAATTTTAATTTTAATTTTTTATTTTTTGGCAACTAGTTTGGGAAGGGATGAATACCTTATATACCAGCAAAGATGTTCTTTTAAGGACTCATTCAACTGCATCCTTGGGAGATGCTTGACTTCCTTCTTCATGTTCCTTTCTCCTTTCTCCTTCCTTTCTCCACATTAATCTGATACTTTTTTCAAGTATACATTTCATAATTCAGTTTTATAGTATGTAGGTGATTCCAAATAGATCACTGTTTGTCTTCATAAACTACTCTGTGAGCTGAACATCCTATTAAACCTTAAGGCTTTGAGCTGAGATTACTTCCACACCAAACATACTTTTAGCCTATGCAGATATTGTAAAGTGAATGAAGTTCCTTAAGTTCTCTAATAATTGTAACACCAAAGTTTCATTTTGGTAACACTAAGGCTTTGGTGTTTCCTGCCATGACCAAATCTTCCTCTTAAATTTCTTAATTATTGTTTCAGAATGACTGCTTCAATAACTAGTGGTAGACTCACAGGTAACTATCACATGCTTAACACTGAGGAGTTCATCAATACTGGTGTTTTAACTGATGTGATATTTACGAATATTGTATAAGACATAAACATAAAATCACACCATTTAAGCAGGACACAAAGACAACATTTGCATCACAACTTTCTACATAACTATTTTAATTATTGAATAAATGCTTATGTAATACTGTCTATGTATCAGGCAGCATTCTAAGTGCTTTACAAATCTAAAATCATTAATCCTTATTAAACTATGGCTGAATTACTATGTGTTACAAAGCTTTCACATGAAGTAGCTACAAGTATGTGCTAGTAGTGACAGAGGGATTGCAGAGATAATGGGACTTCTCATGATCAGTGGGTGATTCTTAGTGGTCCAATAGTAGAAGGCAAAAGCAGAGCATTTTAATGTTCATTTTTGTCTTCCAGGGATAGGAACTCATTATTCCTGCAGAAATATTGTGGGATAAAGTTTCTTCCTTATGGGACAGTGAATGAAAGAAGGCATACTTTAAAAAATATTATATTTTATTATTATTATAAGAGTTATTATTATAAGAGTCTCCTGGATCACAATGTATTATCACATATATTATTTCATTTGATGTGTAGATACTATGAGATGACATTTTCTAACATTTACTGATGTATGAGCCAGACACTGTGTTGATTCACCTTATTGAATTCTTACAACTTTTGATTGTACCCACGTAATAGAAGTCTGAGACTCACATATTAAGCACCAGCAAGTAAGTGACTGTACTTGATAAGCCTAGGTAAGCATGGGTTAATTCAATAAATGAACATGCTCAGGGAAACAAAGCAAGTAAACTAAAAGGCCAACATTAACTTCTGCCAAAATCTATGTTCTTAATCACATTACTATTGTTGCTTTCATCATTATTTTCATAGTCCCAAGATGAAAAAACAAATAAGAGTTATCCCTTTGCCACAATTGCATAGTGATTGCAATTCAAGCTAATAGTAGAGACAGTATAATATAGCAAAATGATATGCCATAAAAAAAACTTCCCAAAAAATCCTGTTAGAAGTAATAAATTCAGCAAATTTGCAGAACACCAAATCAACACAGAAATGAGTTGGATATTTGCAGGTTAGTAATGCAAGATCTGAATAAAAATTAAGAAACAAGTTCCGTTTACATCAAAAAGAGTAAAATACTAGGGAATAAACTTAAGCAGAAAGGCCAAAAACCTGTACACTGGATAAGACCACACGTTGCTGAAATAAGTTAGAGACAAAAATAAATAGGTTTATTTCCTGTGTTCATTGATAGGGAGATTTAATATTGTTAAGATGTCAATATAATCAAAGAATGTACAGATTCAATGCAATGCATATAAAAGTCCCAGTGATTGTTTGTGCAAAAAATATTTTTAAAACATTTCAATCCACGTAGAATCTCATGGGACTCTAAATAACTAAAGCAACGTTAAAAGAACGAAGTTGGAGGTATCGCCCTACTGGATTTTAAACTTATTACAAAGGAATCAAAACAGTGTAATACAGACATATGGACATATAAAATATGACATAAAAACAAACATATGGACAGATGAAATAGAACTTCCAGAATAAACCTTCTAGTATATGGTCAAATGATTTCCATAAGGGTACCAGAATTATTAAATGAGGGAAAGGTAATCCTTTCATCAACTGGCTTTGAGAAAACTGGATATCTACATGAAAATGAATGAATTTTGATCTGTATATCAGACCATATACAAAAATTAACTCAAGATGCATCAAAGACATTAGAGCTAAAACTATAACCCTCGTTTTTATTTTTATTTCTTTTCAGTGTTCCAGAATTCATTGTTTATGCACCACACCTGGTGCTCCATGCAATATGTGCCCTCCATAATACCCACCATCAGGCTCACCCAACCCCCTCCCCCTCCAAAACCCTCAGTTTGTTTCTCAGAGTCCACAGTCTCTCATGGTTTGTCTCCCCATCCAAAGGATTCCCCCAACTCACTTCTCTGCTCCATCTCCCAATGTCCTCCATGCTCCACAAGTCAGTGAAACCATATGATAATTGACTTTCTCTGCTTGACTTATTTAACACAGCATAATCTATTCCAGTCCCATCCATGTTGATACAAAAGTTGGGTATTCATCCTTTCATGTTGGAGGCATAATACTCCATGGCATATATGGACCATATCTTCTTTATCCATTCATTCGTTGAAGGGCATCTTGGTTCTCTCCACAGCTTGGTGACTGTGGCCATTGCTACTATGAACATTGGGGTACAGATGGCCCTTCTTTTCACTACATCAGTATCTTTGGGGTAAAGACCCAGTAGTGCAATTGCAGGGTCATATGGAAGCTCTGTTTTTAATTTCTTAAGGAATCTCCATACTGTTTTCCAAAGTGGCTGCACCAAAGTTCCCCTTTCTCCACACCCTCTGCAACACATAAAAAGCTGACAGCTTTCTTTTGAGATCAGAAACATGACAAAGATACCTACTTTCACCACTATTATTCAGCATAGTACTAGAAGTCCTAGCAACAGCACTCATACAACAACAATGACAAAAAAGATATTCAAACTGGCAATGAAGAAGTCAAACTCTCTCTGTTCACAGATGACATGATAATTTATATGGAACATCCAAAAGACTCCACCTCCAAACTACTAGAACTCATACAGCAATTCAGTAATGTGGCAGGATACAAAATCATTGTACAGAAATCAGTTGCTTCCTTATACACTAACAATGAAAATACAGAAAGGGAAATTAGAGAATCAATTCCATTGATTCAATTCTACTATAAAACCAAGAACCATAAGATACCTGGGAATAAATCTAACCAAAGAGGTAAAGGATCTGTACTCGAGGAACTATAGAACACTCATGAAAGAAATTGAAGAAGACACAAAAAGATGGAAGACCATTCCATGCTCATGGATCAGAAGAATAAACATTGTTAAAATGTCTATACTGCCTAGAGCAATCTATACTTTCAATGCCATCCCAATCAAAATTCCACTGGCATTTTTCAAAGAGTTAGAAAAAGCAATCCTAAAATTTGTATGGAACCAGAAAAGACCCCAAATTGCTAGGGAAATGTTGAAAAAGAAAAACAAAACTGCGGGCATTAAAAAAAAATAAAAATAAAAACAAAACTGCCTGATTTCAAGCTTTACTACAAAGCTGTCATCACCAAGACAGCATGGTACTGGCATAAAAACAGACACATAGACCAGTGGAACAGAGTAGGGAGCCCAGATATGAACCCTCAACTCTACAGTCAAATGATTTTTGACAAAGCAGGAAAAATATCCAGATATATTGAAGATAGTCTCTTCAATAAATGGTGCTGGGAATATTGGACAACTATGTGTAGAAGATGAAACTCGACCATTCTCTTACACCATACACAAAGATAAACTCAAAATGGGTAAAAGAGCTCAACGTGAGGCAGGAATTTATCAAAATCTTAGAGGAGAATGTAGGCAGTAACCTCTTTGACATCGGCCACAACAAATTCTTTCAAGACATGTCTCCAAGGCAAAGGAAACAAAACCAAAAATGACCTTTTGGGACTTCATCAAGATCAAAAGCTTCTGCACAGCAAAGGAAACAGTCAACAAAACAAAGAGGCAACCCACTCAATGGGAGAAGATATTTGCAAATGACACTACAGACAAAGGGCTCATATCCAAGATCTGTAAAGAACTCCTCAAACTCAACACACACAAAACAGATAATCATGTCAAAAAATGGGCAAAAGACATGAACAGACACTCCTCCAAAGAAGACATACAAATGGCTAACAGACACATGAAAAAATGTTCATCATCATTAGCAATCAGGGAGATTCAAATCAAAACCACATGAGATACCACCTTACACCAGTTAGAATGGCCAAAATTAATAAAACTATAACCCTCTTAAAAGAAAATAGAGATAGCTTAATGGTATTAGATTTTTCTTTTGGCCTATAAAAATTTATTATTGACATATTTTCACCATCAAAACTTATAATTATCTTTCCTTCTTGTCTTTGTATAAGACCAAAAGAAAAGCATCGGCTATTTTGAGTCACCAGGAGCATGAGCTTTGCAACCAAATCCAGCAACCAGAATTTCATTTTCCTCAATAAAATTCAACTATAGAGTACTCTAGAAAGAAATTGAAGAAGACACAAAGAACATGAAGAACATTCTATGCTCATGGATTAAAAGAACAAATATTGTGAGAATGTCTGTGCTACATAGAATGATCTACAGATTTAATGCAATCCCTATCAAAATATCATCAACGTTTTTGAAAGCAATGGAACAGATAATCCTAAAATTTATATGGAACCAGAAAAGACCCTGAATAGCCAGAGGGATGTTGAAAAGAAAACCAAAGTTTGCAGCATCACATTCCAGACTTCAAGCTCTATTACAAAGCTGCCATTATCAAGACAGTATGGTTCTGTCACAAAAACAGACACGTAGTTCAATGGAACAGAATAGAGAGCCCATAAATGGATCTTCAGCTCTATGGTCAACTAATCTTAGACAAAGTAGGAAAGAATGTCCAGTGGAAAAAAGACAGTCTCTTCAACAAATGGTGTCAGAAAATTGGACAGCTACATGCAGAAGAATGAAACTGGACTATTTCCTACAACACACACGAAAATAGACTCAAAATGGATGAAAGACCTTGATGTGAGATAGGAATCCATCAAAACCCTTGAGGAGAACACAGGCAGTAACCTCTTCAACCTCAGCCATGGGAACTTCTTCCTAGAAACCTTGCCAAAGGCAAGGGAAGCAAGGGTAAAAATGAACTATTGGGACCTCATCAAGATCAAAATCTTTTGCAAAGCAAAGGGAACAGTAAACAAAACTAAAAGACAGCTGACAGAATGGGAGAAGATATTTGCAAATGACATATCAGATAAAGGGCTAGTATCCAAAATCTATGAAGAACTTATTAAACTTAACACCCAAAGAACAAAGAATCCAATCAGGAAATGGGCAGAAGACATGAACAGATTTTCTTCAAAGAAGACATCCAAATGACTAACAGACACATGAAAAAGTGCTCCACATCACTTAGCATCAGGAAAATACAAATCAAAACCACAGTGAGATATCACCTCACAGCAGTCAGAATGGCTAAAATTAACCAGTCAGGAAATGATAGGAGTTGGCGATGACGTAGAGGAAGGGGAACCCTCTGACACTGTTGGTGGGAATGTAAGTTGGTGCAGGCACTCTGGAAAACAGTATGGAGGCTCCTCAAAAAGTTGAAAATAGAGCTACCCTATGACCCAGTAATTGTGCTACTGGATATTTACCCTAAAGTACAAATGTAGTGATCTGAAGGGGCACATGCTCCTGAGTGTTTATAGCAGTGACGTCCACAATAGTCAAACTATGGAAAGAGCCTAGATGTCCACCAACAGATGAATGGATAAATAAGAGGTGGTATATATATATAATGGAATACTATGCAGCCATCAAAAAAATCACCATTTGCAATGATGTGGATGGAGCTACAGGGTATTATGCTAAGCGAAATAAGTCAATCAAAGAAACACAATTATCATATAATCTCACTGATATGAGGAATTTGAGAAACAAGAAAGAGGATCACAGGAGAAGGGAGGGATAAATGATAAGATGAATCCAGAGAGAGAGACAAACCATTTTCTGAGACTCTTAATCTCAGGAAACAGACTGAGGGTTGCTGGAAGGGAGGAAGGTGGGAGGGATGGGTAGCTGGGTAAAGGACATAGGGGAGGACATGTGCTATGGGGAGTGGTGTGAATTGTGTAAGACTGATGAATCACAGACCTGTACCCCTGAAATAAATAATACATTATATTAATTAAAAAAAATGTCAACTATCATTGTGTACAAAGGCTGTGATTTATTTATTTATTTGTTTTTGCCATTCTTGATCAGCTGGACCCTTACATACTTTCTGATGGAAAAATTTGGCTATTTGGCTTCAACCCCTATTTTTTTTCTAGCACAATTCCCTTGCATGGGAAGTGTCTCCATAAGGGTTGGCCTTCAGCGCTGTGCCCAAACGAACTTTCTTGTACTGTTTAATGTGCCACATCTGGTCTCATCAGTGGCTATGGAGCTTTCTGGCAGTACAAAGACCATGACAGTTGCCTATCCTGCCAGTGCCACAGACCTGAGCAAAATAGAGAAGTTGTACAGGAAGGCTGTAGTCTTGGATTTGTTAGTGATTTCTTGGATATGAAGCCAAAAGTATAGGCAACACAAGAAAAAAATAGATAAATTGGAATCAAAATTAAATTTTTTTGTGTATCGGAGGATGCTGTCAAGAGATTCCATTTCTTCCCATGGAATGGGAGAAAATATTTGAAAATAATATATCTGATAAGGAATTAATATCCAGAATATATAAAGAACTAAAACTCAGCATTAAGAAAATAAACAATCTGATTCAGAAATGAGCAAAGGTCTTGAATAAATATTTCTCCAAAGAAGATATATGAATAGGCAACAAGCACAAGAAAAGATGCTTAACATCACTGATCATGAGGGAAATGCAATTTAAACCAAAAGAAAATACCACCTCATACCCATTAAGATGACATTAAAAAAGATAAAAAGTATTGGTGAGCATGTGAAGAAATTGAGACATTGCACACTGCTATTGGGAATGTAACATGGCAAAAACTGTGGAAAACAAGATGGCACTTCCTCAAAACGTTAACTGTAGAATTCTCATATGATCCAACAATTCCATTTCTGGGTATATACACAAAAGAAATGAAAGCAAGGACTTGAACAGATATTTGCACATCTATGTTCCTAGCAGTATCATTTACAATAGCCAAAAATGTGGAAGCAAACCAAATGTGCATCAATAAACAAATGGATAAACACAACGTGATACATATTTACTATGGATTATTATTCAGCTTTAAAAGGGAAGGAAATGCTGAAACTTACCACAATGTGTTGAAATCTTGAAGACATTATGCTAAGTGAAATAAACCAGTAACAAAAAGACAAATACTGTATGATTGCAATTATATGAAGTTTTTAAAGTAGTCAAATTTACAGAAACAGAAATTTCAGTAGGGGTTCTAAGGGGCTATGGAGAAGGATAATGGGGAATTACTATTTATTGGATGCAGAGTTTCAATCAGAAAAGATGAAAAAAAGTTCTGATTGCAATTATATGAAGTTTTTAAAGTAGTCAAATTTACAGAAACAGAAATTTCAGTAGGGGTTCTAAGGGGCTATGGAGAAGGATAATGGGGAATTACTATTTATTGGATGCAGAGTTTCAATCAGAAAAGATGAAAAAAAGTTCTGGAGTTCGGTGGTGGTGATGGTCTCACAAAAATGTGAATATATTTAATGCTACTGAACTATACATTTAAAAATGATTAAAATGGAAATTTTTGTCATGTATATTTGATCACAAAGTTCTTTTCTTAAATAGGAACATTGGAGAAAAAGAAACTTAAGATACCAATTGAATTTTTAATTTAAAAGCAGTGGTCTTTGAGCTATTGGTCAAAATCTTCTCATTTTCAGTCTCTCTGAAAAAGATAATGTAGATAATCTATATTCTCCAAGGTTGTTGGGAGGCTTTATCATGTATGTAAAATTCCAGTCTCAAGGTAGGTATGCAATGATAGCTTCAGTTTCATCATGCATCTGTATGTTAAATATCAGTGTTTGGATGGGAAGTTATTTGCAAGGAAAGCTCCATTTAAGGATTTAAATAATAAGTAGATATTAATCACACAACCATCTTATAATGATTAAACTATTAAACAAGCATTTGTAATAAAACAATGTCTTGAGAGATAAAATAAGCCCTGATTTTAATGACATATTTATCTAGTTCCTTTTTTTTTTTTTTAAGATTTTATTTATTTATTTGACAGAGAGATCACAAGCAGGCAGAGAGGCAGGCAGAGAGAGAGGAGGAAGCAGGCTCCCTGCTGAGCAGAGAGCCCGATGCGGGGCTCGATCCCAGGACTCTGAGATCATGACCTGAGCCGAAGGCAGCGGCTTTAACCCACTGAGCCACCCAGGCGCCCCTCTAGTTCCTTTTTTAAACGTCTTAAGATTGCTTCTAACTTGTGTTATTCATCATGAGTCATATAATGCAAATGTTCAAAAGTTGGAGTTTTAGTAGCAATTACATCTCTTGCTCAATTATGGCTGTTGATCAGTGAAAGTAAGTAAGGCAAGAAAATAGCAAATTTATAGGCTACCAATTTGGGGAATCTTGGCATTTCCTGAATAAAAAGAGTATCTTAGGGCCCTGAAGTTATGGTTAAGAGGGATCTAATGATTAACACTGGGATAAGGGGCACCTGGGTGGCTCAGTGGGTTAAAGCCTCTGCCTTTGACTCAGGTCATGATCCCAGGGTCCTGGGATCGAGCCCCATATTGGGCTCTCTGGGCAGCAGGGAGCCTGCTTCCTCTTCTCTCTCTCTCTGCCTGCCTCTCTGCCTACTTGTGATCTCTGTCTGTCAAATAAATAAATAAAATCTTAAAAAAAAAAAAAAAACACTGGGATAAGACTTTTTTCCAAGGGACAAGAATCCTTTAGTTTGAAAGAATTTATTTTTCTTTTGAAAGAATTTAGAGAGTATCACAGTATAGCAGTTAAAAGCTTAGATTCTGGGACAGACTACTAGTTTACATCTTTCCAGTTAAAAGCCCTTGAGTGTGTTACTTCACTATTAAAGGTCTCAGTGTGATGATAAACAGAGTTAGTTCATAGATATGAGACACAACAGTAAAGCATTTAGTAAGGTTCGTGGCACTTCGTAAGTCCTCCATAACTTTTTTATTATGATGATGATAATTATCATGATTCATAAGATCTTATTATCTCAGAACATGTCTAGACACAGCCCACTTAATTACAGTAGAAAAAACCAGACTGATCGTTGTTGGGTTTGAGTCTGTGCTGTTGAAACTAAGATATTCTGACATAGAGAAGTATTTGGATCCAATGGAGAGACTTGATAGATGTTTAATCCTGCTGGTATATCATAATTTTCAGTAGGTTATGAAATTAGACAACAGGTCAAATAACCAAACAGCTTGAAGGGAATAGTACTGGTTTAAGCTGATGTTGCAAAGCCATTAACTGACTAATGGAAAATCATAATAAATAATGTAAAAGCAAGTTGTTGGAAAGCCAGGCAGGCAGGCAGACAGCATTAGCAAATTATAAGTAACTGATGCCCTGACCCCTATGTGGGATTCAGTCAAAGAACTCCAGTTCTTAGGGAAGACTAGAAAAATTATAAGTCCTTGTTTTAGTTTGAGTTCCCCCAGTATTGGCTCAAGTAAGAAAAAAGCACACATAATTTATTTGGAAGAAGTAGTAAATACCCATAGAGAAGTACAAAAGTTAAAAAAAAAAAAAAGGGAGTGAAGGCCAATACATTATGCAGTCAAGCCAACTATGCTGTGGACAACTGGGCTTTAACCCCATGGGAAAATTATTAAAACCCACTTGCTTCAAAAGCTAAAGGAATCAGAGGATTTGTATAGCAAATACTACCAGTCATTTGTGGAAGACTGCTGGCTTCACGAGGGGAGCAATCTAGCTTGGCCCCAGAGGAAACCCTAGAGCCAAACAATGCAAACACTACCAGTTGGAAGGTGCTCAGGCTACAGGTTATGCAGTAAAGGATCACAGCTTTAAGGAAATCATCTCTATGGTTCATGCCATAGAGACTTGATGTGTCATTTTTAACCGCAAACCCACTGTTCACAGAAATAGTTTCTTACTTTTCCTATTTTGCACTCAGAGACCTTACTGTGTTAATTCAAGTTCACTGGCAAAACTTTGCATTTCCTCCAGGCCTGTAATCTTGGTCTGAAACCCTAGGGCCAGATAATTTTTGAAATTAAGAATTTTTTTTTTTTTAAAGATTTTATTTATTTATTTGTCAGAGAGAGAGAGGGAGAAAGTGAGCACAGGCAGACAGAATGGCAGGCAGAGGCAGAGGGAGAAGCAGGTTCCCTGACGAGCAAGGAGCCCGATGTGGGACTCGATCCCAGGACGCTGGGATAATGACCTGAGCCGAAGGCAGCTGCTTAACCAACTGAGCCACCCAGGCGTCCCAAAATTAAGAATTTTTTTAATTTTAGAAAAGCAATACAGGGGCGCCTGGGTGGCTCAGTGGGTTGGGCCGCTGCCTTCGGCTCAGGTCATGATCCCAGGTCCTGGGTTTGAGCCCCACATCGGGCTCTCTGCTCAGCAGGGAGCCTGCTTCCTCCTCTCTCTCTCCCTGCCTCTCTGCTTACTTGTGATTTCTCTCTATCAAATAAATAAATAAAATCTTTAAAAAAAAAAAAAGAAAAGCAATACAATTAATATTCTGTACATTTACTGACACTGCAGTGAAATTTAGGGCAGCACTCTGTAAGTAAACATGTTTTTTTTTTTTTCCTTCGTGTCTCAGGAATGAATATTTACATTAAATGGTATAAAGATAAGCAATAAATAGCTTCACATCAGTTCAAGTCAGGGTTGTGTTTAGTCTGGATGTTACTCGGCGGGACACATTATGCAATTAAATCTAGAAGAAGACCCCAGCCCCCAAACTGTACATCACTTATACAATAGAAAATACAGGTGGCAGGGAACATCTAGGTGACTGCGAGGTAATGAAAGTTTCAGAGGTCAAGGAGTGGTTCATTGGAAAGAAAGAGAGGGCTCTGGCACTAGAACCAGAAGTTATTAGTTCTTAGTGCTTAAATAGTGCTCAACAAAGTGCTTAAATAGCACTTTGCTAATCTACCAAAAGGAATATAGGAAATGAGATCTCAGGGAGATCTCAATTTGTTTTTCTTTAGATACCAATTTATGAGATTTTTTTAAAATTTTAAAGCATAGTTTTGGTTTGGAATTGTGGCAAAGTGGTAACTATACAGTGGACCTCTGTATTAATCTGTCTTTTCCATTTCATAACATTCAACAGTTTAAGTAATCTCTCCCCTCCAACTGTCACCACCACCACCTCTGTTTTTACAAAAGAGAATGCTGAGACCCCATGAGACATGATCTTTAGAATGTATATCTCAACCTTTTTTCATTTTTGTCCCCTTCCCCTACTAGCATTTTTAGACCATTTTTTCCCCTCTAATTGCTCACTTCTGTAACATTTAGTACCAAAGATATACTGTATATCTGTTTATGTACTGTGGCTCTTTGGAGGACTTCACATCTTTATAATATCTAACAATTTTTATACCCCAAGAACTAACTTTTGTTTGCTTGGAAGCTATATCACTCACATTGAAAGTGCATTTTTAAATTAGAGAATATAAATGTTTACCAGTGTGATGGTGTGAACACAAACTTATTCAGTGTCATTTAAGCCATTTTTTAATATCTTTATTCAGTTTGTTATAGACCTCTGTTTAAGTATTCTTAAACAATCAAATGATTTTTTTTAATACTTGATACAAATTGGAGGATGTGGGTATGATGAATGGTCATAAACATAAATTTTTAAACTAATGAATGCAAAGTTCTGTTGAAAGAGAACTCTACATGAAATTAATTCAAAGCCTTTCAGGAGGGCATCAAGTACTTTAGAACTTTTATTTATTTTAGCTTTTATGTATTGAAAATTTCTACTCCAACTAATATTTTGAAGAGTTTAATGGTAAAATGAGAAAGACTAGATAGATATTTCTGCAGAAAAGTTATAGATTATGGGTAAAATAAGTCAGAACCGATATTTTGCTAGAAGGTGATATGTTTTAGGAAAAATGCTGAACTTGACATTAGAAGACATTGCTCAGGGTGTGACTCAGCCAGCTTGCTGTTTCTTATCATCTACAATCTTTGTTCCTCTTCTTTCTAAAATTGGAATTATGATTACTGCAAAATATATTTATAGAACTGAAATGAGGAAACCCGTGTTAAATTGTTTTATATGTTCTGAAATGTAAAAAATATATTCACTGAATTATGTCAAGAATTAGTTATTAGACCTATGTCCAGTGTAACTTAAAGAAGAAAGTCTGAGAGGCTAAAATAACACATAGGAGCCTTCTCCAGGTTGGCTATTCCAAATCCTCCTGCTCTAATTGTTTATGCTTCTAAAATTTTGTGTTTGATTATAGTTAACATTGTGACTTTTCTTTTTGTAGAAGTTACATGGCAAATGTGTAAACTTCTATGTTTTGATTAATAGAATTTTGCTGACTAAAGAAATTTTAGAGAGAATTGAGGCTAGCCTAAAAGATGAAAGTCTTTGAGAATATTTCTGCCTGAGTTTGCACTTCTCAATAGCATTAAGTTTTATAGCAAAATAACTTGTCAACATATATACCTTTTTCTGGATTCAGCCAAATATCTAATGCAACTTTTCTCATTAAGGTTCTTTAGAAGTTTTTTTCTATTATTCTAAAATCATAAAAAATAAAAATAAAAACCTGCATTATAATAGAGTAGTGTGTGGGATGTTATTCTCTCTCTCTCTCTTTTTTTTTTTCTGAACTATGATAACATTCTTCTATCATAGCACTTTTCTCAATGTATCATAATGGTTTGTTTACTTTTCTGTCTCTCTCATTAGACAGAAAGCTGCTAAGAAAACATCATTTTCCATCCAGCCTGCAGCACAGTGCTTGTTAATACACTCAGTATTCCTTGAATTAAATTGAATAATACTTTGTACCTTGTTGGCCCACATTTTAAAAGACATTCTGTTATAGGGATATGCACATGTTTTTATTCCACTATTGTATTCCAAATTCTTTGAAATATGGAGCTATAACTTCATTCCTTTATTTGCATGGAGTGAACAAAGTATTTGGGGGATTGAATGCTGAATGGTACTAGAGACAATTGTCATTGTTTCTGCATGGTACCATTGCAACATTCTTATTTTCTTATGGTCAGGTTCCTGATAATCCAGATCTAACAGCCAAATTCTAAAATATTCTAAACCAAATGAGGGAAAAGGAAACAGAGACAAGAAAAGGAACACGTGGGCTACAGACTTTGGAGAGCAATAGATTATAAGTTATATATACCTATGGGGTGGTGGGGTAGAGAGACATTTACATTGGCCGCATTTTTAAATAATTACAGTTAATAAGATAGAAGTCATTAACTCCAACATTCAAAACACCAAATATCAGCAAGAAAGTAAAAAACTAAAAATGTGTGTCACAACACATAGAAATCAATCCAAACGTTAACATGAATAAGTATGGTCTGAGCATGGACACAACTCTAATCAGATTGTAGAGACAGATTCTAGAGAACATTATTAGTTATGTTATAAAAAATAAATGAGGTCTGGGTTTTGGTTCAGCATGTAAGGAACTTAGACATCATCCCACCATCCTAACAAGTAGCAATCTAAACAAACTGATAAACCAACAACTCTTCTTAGATCCATAAGAGAGAGGAGAGGATGCATAACAAATGGCTCAGCAGAAGATGAGAGTTTCAGACAGACCAGTATAAGAAGGAACAGCTTACCAGAACAGAGATTCAAGAGTGGAAGCTGCTATGGGATCTGCCAGGTACAAAAAACTGAACTGAAATTGGTGGGGGCACCTGGGTGGCTCAGTGGGTTAAGCCTCTGCCTTTGGCTCAGGTCATGATCTCAGGGTCCTGGGATCAAGCCCTGCATCAGGCTCTTTGCTTAGTGGGGAGCCTGCTTCTCCCTCTCTCTCTGCCTGCTGCTCTGCCTACTTGTGATCTCTCTCTCTCTCTCTCTGTCAAATAAATAAATAAAATCTTTAAAAAAAAAAAAAGTCTAGGAAAATAAAATCGGTGAATTGCTGCAGGCTCAGTGTAGACTACTCTGAGAATTAAAAACTCCAGGGTAAACCTGTCACAAGGGGGTTCCCACAATTTTTGTGAGATTTACCTCCAGGAACTCAACCAGGCTGCCTCAGTAAACATTTGAGAAAAATCTTCCACCTGCATCTTGCAAGGAGAAGAGAAAAGAAAACATTTCTAAATATACCAGAGAATTCTGTTCCTAAAGGCCATCCTCAGTGGAAACTAGTTAACCAGAATCTAGCCTAACCTACTTTGTTAACCAGAGCCTTACTGACCTCGGAGAGTAGAACTCTCCAACGCCAGTCAGCTTTATCTTACCAAGTGGGAGAAAGAAATATCTAACTCCAGCACACTGTAGCCATCTTGGCCCACATTAGGGGGGAGAAAAACCTGAGACATGATTGTAAAGTTTATAGTCCGGAGGCACAGACTCACTAAAAAACTGAAACCTAATTACAGAACTGTAGAACACTTCCCCTCCCTCTATATCTTAATACCAATTACTAAAGGCCTCTTTAAAGAAGTTCCTCTTTCCCAGTACTTCAACTATGGCTATGAGGGAGAAATTAGAGGGCTTAATAAAAGGCAAAAAACAACTTGAAAGGATAAGGCAAGCATCAGAACTAGACATGGCAGGGATATTGGAATTATCAGACCAGCAATTTAACATAACTATGATTAATATGCTAAGGGTTCTAATGCATAAAATAGACAAATGTAAGAACAGATGGGCAACATAAACAGAGATGGAAATCCTAGAAAGAACTAACTAGACATGCTAGAGGCCAAAAACTCTACAAAAGAAACAAAGAATGCTTTTGACTGGTGTATTAGAGAAGCAGAACCAGCAAAAGATATGTGTAAGAGGGGATTTATTATAGAAATTTGCTCACATAATTGTGAAGGATGAGAAGTCACACAATCTGCCTTACAGAAGCTGGAGAACCAGGGAAGTTGGTGGTATAACTCAGCTCATGTCTAAAATCCTGTGAACCAGGGGAGTTGATAGTGTAACTTCTTTTTTTTTTTTTTTTTTTAAAGATTTTATTTATTTATTTGACAGAGAGAGATCACAAGTAGACGGAGAGGCAGGCAGAGAGAGAGAGAGGGAAGCAGGCTTCTTGCTGAGCAGAGAGCCCAATGTGGGGCTCGATCCCAGGACCCTGAGATCATGACCTGAGCCGAAGGCAGCGGCTTAACCCACTGAGCCACCCAGGCGCCCCCGATAGTGTAACTTCTTGTCCAAGGCTGAAAGCCTGAGAACTGAGAGGGCTACTGATATAAGTCTGAAGGCCCAAGAACCATGAGTTCCAGTGTCCAAGAGCAAGAAAGGATGAACTTGTCATTTCAAGAGAAGAGACCAAGATCTAGCCCTTCCTTTGCCTTGCCTTGCCTTCCCTTTCTTTTCCTCTCCTTTTCTCCCTTCCCTTCCCCCCACTTTTTTTTCCTTTTCTTCTGCTTCTTGCTTTTTGCGTTTATTCAATTTCTCAACAATTTGGATGGTGCCGGCCCACATTGGTGAGGATGAATCTTAATTATTAAGGCTACAGATGCAAATGCTTATCTTTTTAAGAGTCACTTCACAGACACATTCGGGAAAAAAAGAGGGGGGTGAGTCTAAGCCATTTGTACATTCCTTGGCCTAGTCAAATTAATCCACAAAATTACCCATCACAAGGGATTACTAGTAGACTGGATACTGTTGAGGAGAGTCTTTGAGCTTGAGGATGTACCAGTAGAAAGTTAAAACTGAAAAGAAAGAGAATAAAGAAAAAAAATATATATGTAACAGAATATCTGAAGACTGTGGGAGAATTATAAAAGGCATACTGTACATGTAATGGGAATACTAGACAGAAAATAAAGAGAAGGGAACAGAAAAAGTGCTTGAAAAAAATGATAGAATTTCCCCCAAATTAATGCCAAACACCAAACCACAGATCTAGGTAGCTCACAGAACACTAAGCAGGATGAATTCCAAAAACACTACTCCTAGGCATATAATTTTCAAACTACTGAAAATCAAAGATAGAGTAAAAGGAAAAAAAAAATACTGAAAAAAGCCACAGGAAAAAAAAGCACCTTACCCATAGAAAAGCAAAGAGAAGAATCACATCCAATATTTTCTCAACAACCATGCAAGCAAGAAGGGTGAAGTGAAATATATAAAATTTTGAGAGGTTAAAAAAAAATCCACCTGGAATTCTGTATTCTGTGAAACTATTTCTCCTGAGGAGGTGAAATAAAGACTTATGTAGACAAATAGAAATTGAAGGAATTTATTGCCAGAGGACATTTCTATGAGGCCAGCATTATTCTACTACCAAAACTAGACAAGGACATTACAAAAAAACCAAAAAAATTACAGAACAGTATCTTTAATGAACCAAGATGCAAAAATTCTCAACGAAGTATTAGGAAGTCAAATCAATCATGCATAAAAAGAATTATGCACTATGACCAACTTGTATTTATCTCAGGTATGCAAAGGTTGTTCAACATTCAAAAATCAATTACTAAAAAGAGATTAGAGGATGATGGCAGAGTAGAAGGACCTAGGCTCAACTGGCCCCTGGATATTACTAGATAACTGTCAAATCATCCTAAAAAAAAACATAAAATGACTTGAAGATCCAGAACAAACTCCACAACTAATGGTAGAGAAGAGGTCACATTAAAGAAGGTAGGAAGTGTGGAGATATGGTTTGGGAGAGAAATGAATCCTACCACAGCAGTGGGGAGGGAGCCCCAGCCTTGCGGAAGGGCAAGAGACTAACACAAAGACTAAATTAATCCCATAGCAGTTAGTGTGAAAAGCAAGAGGGGTGGAATTTCATAATTTCTTGCAACGAGCAGGGCTCTAAAGCCTGGAGTTTTAAAGGTCAGCAGACTCAGCTGGAATAGAGACCACAGGGTATTGTGATGCTCTTTGAGAGAAGTCTGACAAACGATGCATGGATATACAGCATGGAAACAGTGATCTGAAGAGCCCTGGACTCACAGTGAGGAGGTTGTTTGTTCATCTTGGGGCATGCCCCAGGGAGACAGCATCCATGGAGAGATCCTTCCAGGAACGAAGGAACTGGGTGGCGCCATTTCCTTCCCCCATCCCCAGCATAAGCACAGGGCCACTGTGGGACCCAGCACCATGGGAACATTCATTACCTAACTTGGTTACACCAAGCGCTACCCTCTTGTGCTCCAGTCAAGCTGGTCTGAGTCCCAGTGCAGCAGGTTCCTTCCCCCAGAACACCAGACCAAACCCCTGCTCATATTGTATCTCCCAACTGAGAAGTAATATGGAGCCTCAGTTCTGGCCGTGGTGGTGACGTGTTCTCATTTCACAGACCAGAGCGCACCTAGTTAAAATGTGCCGCATTCAGGCCAGGCCCCAAACACTGCCCACCAGAGGCAAAGAGCCTCTGCAGATGACCGGCCTGAAGGATAAGGCAGCCAGGACACAGCAGTGGAACACGAGCAGCACACACTAGAGATGCTCATGGAAGCGCCCTAGGGAACAAAGGATACTGCATGGCAGGGCACTATAGGACCACTTCTTCATAAAGCCATTACCCTCAAGAATAGGAGACATAGCGAACTTTTCTAACACAGAGAAACAGGCAGAGACTTAGACAAAATGAAAAGACAGAGAAATTTATCCCAAATGGAAGAACAGGACAAGGCCATGTCAAGGGTGATGGGCATTAAGGAATGCACTTGAGATGAGCATTGGGTGATATAGGGAATTGTTGAATCACTATAATGTACACTTGACACTGTATGTTAATTAACTGGAATTAAATTTTTTAAAAACCTCTCCAAAATCAATTCATGTGATACATCGCAACAGACTTTAAAAAGGAGTACTATTCACCACCAAAAAGAAATGAACTACCAAGGCATGAAAGGACAGGGAGAAACCTTAAATGCATATTACTAAACAGAAGAAGCCGATCTGAAAATGCTGCATACTGTATAATTCCAACTACCTAATATTCTGTGAAAGACAAAACTATGGAGACAGTAAAAATCCAGTGGTTGCCAAGGGTGGGATAGGGTGAGAGGGATAAATAAGATAGGGCACAGAGGATATTTCAGACTTTGAAAATGCTCTATATGATCCTATAATGGTGGACTCATGCCATTCCACAACTTTCCAAGTCCACAAAATGTACAATACCAGATAGAAACTCTAATGTCAACAATGGACTGTGAGTGACTATGTGTCAGTATAGGTTCATCAATTGTAACAAATGTTCCTCTCCAGTGAGAATGTTGACAATGGGGAGGGCTATGTTCGTGTGGGGTCAGGAGGTATTTGGAAAACTTCTTTATTTCCTTTTAAATTTTGCTCTGAACCTAAAGCTACTCTAAAAAGTAGAATCTTTAAATAAAAAAAAAAATATATATATATAGTGTATTTACTTTTTCTATCTTGATATAAAACATATATTTTGTTGTTATAGATCACATATATTCATGATTATTTTGGAATATGTCTGTGACATATTACATATTCTATTGGTAAATATACAATATTTTAGATGATCGGTTTAGGGGTTTTATTGAGGTATCTTTTCTCATTTGCTAAATTGTGAGTTGGGTGCCCTTTACGCTCAGGCTCACTCAACTCAACAATCAAGAAGAAGCCTGTGCATTCATTTCTGAATTAGATAATTAGCCTTGCATTGTTTAATAATATATTTTCTTCTCCTTTTAGCATGAATTTAGAGTAGTCACCCTACTATCACTTGATATAAGCTGAAGAAAGGTTGGGTATTACAAGTACCTAAGAAAAAATCAGACCTGGGGCACCTGAGTGGCTCAATTGGTTTAGCATCTGACTCTTGATTTCACTTTAGGTCACCATCACAGCATTGTGTGATTGGGTCCCACATCAGGCTCCGCACTCCGTGGGGAGTCTGCCTGAGATTCTCTCTCTGCCCTGGCCCCTCCCTGCTCTAAAATAAATAAACAAATCTTAAAAAAAAATCATACCTGAATTTCTAAAGTAGCTGTCTGGTTTTCAGTGCTATTCTGCAAACAATAACGGCACAGTAGTGAGTAGGATATGAGTGCTCTTTCTTTTGAATTGTTAGGGTGACAGGGTGAGGATTAATCTTTTGACCAATATGTCTTATCTGTAAGCGAGTAGCCTTCAGTGTTTCTGGGGGTTCTCTTAGATCAAACATTATATAACCTATGATAGAAAAGGAAAGGATGGGACTTGCTTCGAGTAAGATCTAAAGAGAACGATCATTAAAAATCCATAGGGCATAAAGTTTAAATTTATATTTGTAAAGTCACTGTGAAAGGGACAAAAAAAATTATTTCCATTTTACCACAAAAAAGAAATTAAGAGACCAAGAACTTAATAGCTCACGATGTAAGTAAATCATTATTCAGTGAGAGAGCAAGACACACTTGTTTTCCATAAGGCCATAAAGGTAGTTAAAGTCAAAAGCAGCTAGCAGGCTTGAAGAAAAGAAGGGCTAGTGATTTAAGTCAATTTGTATCACTTTTATTTTATCATAAACTTTTCTTTAACAGACCGTTGAATCAAGGGATTACTGAATCACACATCTGAACAGAATTATAAAGGGCATCTACTGCCAGATTTACTGTCTATAGAGCCTTTGCTCCCCCGCCATACCCAACTCCATTCTGCAATACTATTGTTTTATATGTATGGAGGTACTTTGACATTTTGTATTGGCTATCGCTTTTTTTTTTTTTTTTAAGATTTTATTTATTTGAGAGAGAGCAGCGAGAGACAGCATGAGTGGTGGGGGAGGGGTAGAGGGAGAGAGAGAAGCAGGCTCCCTGCTTCATCCCAGGACACTGGGATGGGGCTTGATCCCAGATGGGATCCTAGGGTGTTGATCTCAGGCTTGATCTCAGGACACTTAGATCATGACCTAAGCAGAAGGCAAATGCTTAATGGACTAAGCCACCCAGGCACCTCTTGGCTATCACTTTTAAATTCAAAGTGATCACTTAGGGCTTCCTTTTTCTTTCTCTTTGTCTTGCTTAAGAAAGCACCTTTTTTTTTTTTCTTATTAATGTCTGACCTCAAACATGCTATTTGCTCCTGAAGATGAATTTTATAGTTTGTAAACATGGTTAGAAACACTGCCCTTACTCATTGTTTTAATTGTGACTATTACAATAAATTCTATAAGTTAATGTGCTTTGTAAAGCATAGAAGATAAATATTTATTTGGATTATTATCACTGAATTTAGGTGCAGCAGTTTTTCACATTTCATGCTCATTTCTTTCCACATGGCTAATTCAGAGTTTAGGACTAGACTGGCTGCCCTCCAGGACATCATTAGTAGTGACCTTGTCACTTAATGTTAACTATATACCTCATTCATACCATGGTTGAGAATGGCTGAAAGCCAGTACAAGTGAAGCAATGAAAACCAGGTCCTAGATAGGCAGGTTCAGCCCTTATTTCCCACATCTGTCAAAATAATGTTCAGATCTCCAGCTTACTGGATCTATTTCATTATTTTTGACCAAATCTGAAAGTATCCTTCAAATTCTTTCTTTCTCAAAAAATTTCTTGCCCACAAACACCAAATTAAAAAAATTTTAATGTGCAATATTTTAAGGATCAATCAATGTCTGCTTAATTAGAAAATCCTGCATTAGTAACATAAATTTAAAATCTTTCACCAAGTAAAGAAAAAAAGAAAAGGAATAAAGAAATGAGTGTCAGTGAGTAAGCTAGAATATCTAACTTATTTAATAAACATTCACCAAGTTGGTACATTTAATTCTGTAAGTATTATTGAGTGAAATCTCTTTATGATTATTATTTTATTTTATTCATTTGCTTTACTCACATGGATACTGTTGTGTTTTCTTTTATGTTTATACTTATTTCCATTTTTACTTAACACTGTCAAAATGTAGAAGTCTTTATTGTATCTCATTTGATATCACATTCAAAAGATGAATGCCAGGTGGCTCTTGGATGGCTCAGTCAGTTAAGTGTCTGCCTTCGGCTCAGGTCATGATCCCAGCGTCCTGGGATGGAGCCCTGAGTTGGTCTTCCTGCTCAGCCCAGAGTCTGCTCCTCCCTCTCCCCACTGACTCTGCTGGTGTGTGCTGTCTCTTTCTCCCTCCCAAATAAACAAATAAAATATCAAATAAAAAGACAAATGTCATATCAAACAAAATCACTGACATTCTATTTCTGCCGGTAGTTATTGTTAAAGCCAAAGATAAATGGATATATTTTTATTTATATACCACAGACCAATGATTACCTCATTCCTAGGCCACAAGAAAAAGATTAATCATTAAGGGCTTTTCAAAAAAAATATACAAGGAACTCTATCTAACCCTTCTAACAAGTTTAATACCAATGTTAATTATCAGAAGACCTGAAGTTTATAGCAAGTTTTTCAAATTCCTGAGAAAAAGAGAATATCTCTTTTGAGACATGTCAGCTTATTTCCAACTTAAGCTGCACTTAACTGGGAGGTTCTATAACTAAAGTACATGAATGTTTTAGCATCTAGAGATACCACATTTCTTCATGTACTTCCAAGCTGATATCTCATAAATAGGTTCTGAATAGCTTCCATGAAGAATATCATTAAAAAACCAATATATAAATGTAAGAAAAATGACTTACATTAAATGAGGTGGTTCCAAAGAAAATCAAATATTGAGAGAACAATATCCTAAGAAGAAATAGAGATATACTAACACATAACATTAATTATTTCCAATTGGTTTCTTCCCTCATTCTAGCTGGGAAAGAATATATTAAACAAATAGACAAATGTAGATCATACAAAAATTCTTCTGTTGGGTTCAAGCTAGACTTACATTTAAATTTTTTATTAAACCTAAGGTTTTAGTCTGTTTTGTTATTGCTGATTTCAAAATTCCAGCATATACAGAATACTAAGACAAAAAATATCTGTATGTCTAATTTGAACAGATAGCAAAAATATTTATATATATGCATATACATACATATATATGTTCTTGTGCAGTATGGACACATGTCCATGTGTGTGCATGTTTATATATTTAAAGCAAAGAGGAATTTATTCTATAAAATTAATAAGGATTGATAGTCTTCATTAAACATATAGACTTTTCATTCTCTAAAGTTTGAGAACTGTTGTAGTGATTCTCAGCCAGTAAATAGGTTTTGTTTGATCAAAACTAATTATACAAAATTAATTTGCCTTTAGTTGGACTTAACATCCTTTACATGGACACCATTGGCAATGCACCTCATCATGCTACTTTTTTTTTTAGACATTAAAACCATCTTTCTCTCCCTGAAGACATTGATTTATGACTTCTACTTTAAGCCTTAGAAGAACAGAAGCATAATCTTTCTAAAAGTTTGCAGAAAATAACTTTTTCAAGAATACATTGAAATATTTAAATAAACTACTTGAAAGAGCTAAAAATTTTCTGTATAATTATGGGTGGAGAATTCAGAGCTGAATTATAAATTAGGACCTTATAATCATATAAGAGCAACCCTGTGATGACAATGTGTATCAATAACAAGCCATATTTCATGGCATAATTCACAGTCAAAAGTTCATAGAATGATGGTCATTGTACCAAGAGATCAGATATTAACCAATGAATGTGTACAGAATTATGCATATTTAATTCTTAGCACAGATGAAAATACATATGTGTGCTTATAAATCTAGAGGAAACATATGTACATATGTATAAATATATATGTATATATATGCAAACATACCCTCAGCTGGTTAAACTGTATGTCTAAACCTAGAAAGGAAAATTATAGAGAAAATACAGAGAAATATATAGAAATAAGTCATTATAAAAATCAAATAGGATTTTAATCATACGCAACATGTTTTTCTTAGTATTTATTAAAGAAATACACATTTTAAAAACTTGCTTTATTTTGGCTTATAGTGTTAACAACTTTTAAAGTCTGTCATTACAAAATATCTATAAGAGTGTTGGAGTAGAGAATTTTATGTGTTACTGACAGGGATGCAACGTGGTATAATCTTTCTAATGGCAGTTTTGTTGCATGCTTAAAAATGTGATATACAGGGGCACCTGGGTGGCTCAGTGGTTAAGCCTCTGCCTTTGGCTCAGGTCATGATCTCAGGGTCCTGGGATCAAGTCCCACATCGGGCTCTCTGCTCTGCAGGGAGCCTGCTTCCTCCTCTCTCTCTCTCTCTGCCTCTCCACCCACTTGTGATCTCTCTCTGTCAAATAAATAAAATCTTTAAAAAAAAATGTGATATATGTATGTCTTTGGATCCAGAATTCCACTTTTTATTTTTTAAAAGGTTTTATTTATTCATTTGATAGAGAGTGAGAGCATGTACAAGCAGAGGGAGAGGGAGAAACATACTCCTTGCTGGACAGGGATCCCCACATGGGGCTGGACATGGAGCTTGATCCCAGGACCTGGAGATCATGACCTGGACCAAAGGCAACCACTTAACCATCTGAGCCACCCAGGTGCCTCTAGAACTCCACTTATTAGAACTTAACATAAGGAAAACACTAGGTAAATACACCAAGAAAGATCTGCAATAATGTTCACCACAATGTTATGTAAAGGCCCCCAGTTGTCTTTAAAAAGGCATAAGTTTTATTAAATTACATAGTGAAATATTCAAAGAACATTGAAATATGATTCCCAGTCACTCAAATTACACATAGTAACACTTAGTATATTGTAGGTTTCTATCCTAAAAACTAAGGTTTTGTGGTTGGATGAAAGATATATATGTAGCTGACCTGGTCATTTTCTGTCCTTATTAAGAGAGGGATGCACTGGGGAAAGTAAGTGACCCAATCTAATCTCTTTGTAAATATGTTAATAAAGAGACTCCCTAACACACAGGCTAATAATGAAGAGAATATTTATGTGGAATAATTTTAACAGGAAGTCCCTAAATAAGATTGTTCATGGTAAACAAATGTAGAATCTGCAAGTTTTTCAGGTCTGGATCCCTAGAAAAGGCCATGTCAATTATGCAATGCTTTGGTGTATAAAGTGGTGTCATAAACAAGATGCTCCCTGTGAGAAGCAACCATGTACTTCACTTAGAGAACTTATCTATTATTCTGGGTTAGAGAAAGAGTATCTCACATGGGAATGAAGGACCAGGAACCACCATCAAAGTCTCACAAATCTGATTTGCCCATGAAAATTGATTTCTTATACTTTTGATACTAGGTGTTATCTTTGATTCATAAAATCTGATTCGAAATATATACCACATTCAGTTAACACAAAGAAACATATTTTTATAAATAATGGAGATCCTCTTTTGCTTTTTCACTGGAGGGGCTTCTCAGAAGAGTTGACATCTGAGAAGGGATCTGAACGTTGAAAAAGAGGCCATTGAAACAGCTTGGTAAAAGAGTCTTGTAAAAATTTTGGGAAAGAATATTTTAAGCAGAAATAATCTCAAAGATCTGATGCTGTAGTGTCAAACTTTTTGGCCTAAGATCACTTTTCCATTCTTAAAAATCAGTAAGGAACTCAAAGAACTTTTGTTTTGGGGGCTATATCTATCACAATTTACCATATTAGAAATGAAAACTGACAATGAAAAAATATTATTTTAATGGTTTATTTACAAACAATAATACATTCCTTACATGTTAAAATATAATATTTTAATTTAACAATGAAATCTTTCAAAACAAAATAACTGCAGAAGAATGTCAGTGTAGTACATTTTTCAAAATTCTTTAATCTCTGCCTTGATAGAAGGTATCTGTGGGATATCATAGTTTATGTAGACTTTTGAAAATTCTACCATGAAAAATTCTTGCAAGTGGTGAGAGAATAAAACTTAATAGACGTATAAAGTCTTACTATTATAATAAAAATAGGTTTGACCTTGTGGGCTTCTCAAAAGTGTCTTGGTGTGTCCAGGGGTACAAAGGCCATGATTTAAGAATTTGTAATCCTGAAAAGAGTTAATGCATATGAGAAAAGGATAGAAGATTATTTCACTGGAGGAACATGAGTTAAAGTGAGGTTGGGGTATGAAGGATACGAGACCAGAGATGTACGCAGGAGCAGATCACTTATGACCATGTCAATTAATGGTGAGGATTTCAGATTTATTCTTTCTTGAAAGGAAAACCATTGGGAGATTTTAAGAGAGGTGATTTACACCATATATATATATATATATATATATATATATATATATATATATATATATATAATTTACCTACATAAAGAGAGAGTGTGTGTGAGAGAGAGAAGATCTTCAAGCAGACTCCCCACTGAGCATGAAGCCTGCTGCGGGGCTCCCTTTTGTGACCAATGAGATCATGAGATCGTGACCTGAGCCCAAATCAAGAGTTGAACACTTCCAACTGAGCCTCTCTGGTGCCCATAAAATAATTTATATTTTAAAAAGCCAACTCTGGTAGCTTGTGAGGAATTTAGGTTCGTTGGGGCAGAATAGAAAAGGGCACTACTAGGTATTTATCCCAAAGATACAGATGTAGTGGAAAGAAGGGGTACATGCACCCCAATGTTCATAGCCCCAATGGTCACAATAGCCAAAGTGTGGAAGGAGCCAAGATGCCCTTCAATAGATGAATGGATAAAGAAGATGTAGTTCATATATATAATGGAATATTACTCAACCATCAGTAAAGATGAATACCCACCATTTGCATTGACATGGATGGAACTGGAGGGGATTATGCTAAGTGAAATAAGTCAAGCAGAGAATTATAATTATCATGTGATTTCATTCATACATGGAACATAAAGAATAGCACAGAAGACCACAGGGAAAGGGAAGCAAAACTGAATGGGAAGAAACCAGAAAAGGAGATAAACCATGAAAGACTCTGGATTCTGGGAACCAAACTAAGCATTACAGAAGGGTGGGGGTTGAGGGGATGGGGAAACCGGGTAATGGGTACTAAGGAAGGCACATGTGGTGATGAACACTGGATGTTTTATGCAACAATTGAATCATTGAACCTACATCAAAAACCTACACGGTGGTTAACTGAGCATAATTAAAAAGAAAAAAGAAAAAGAAAAAGCTTATTAGCAAGAAGACTTCCCAATTGTAGGCTAAGGTAATGGTGGCTAAAGATAAAAGGTAACAACTGTTAGACTGGTCACACCACCATCATATGGACACAGTACAACCTTCTGGTGGGAAACTTGCCTCTTCTGTTTTAATCAGTCTTTCCTGATGGAGATGCCAGTCATAGTAGGGCTGTGGAATTTTTATGGGAATAGTAACCTCTTTGTAGGAAAAGTCCAGTAAAAAGTAAAAATAGCACAGAATCACAGAGAAAACTTGAATAGGAAATCCTGGAAAGAAGTTACATACTAAGTTGTTACCCTTGAGAATCAGCTACCCACATTGAATTTTTTGAAGATTTTATTGAAGTAATAAGTTCTTTCCCTTAGCATTTGTCAGGTGAGTGGTTGTATCACACTCAAAAGAATATTGATTAATATATGGAATTGTTCTGTAATTATTAATATGAAGAGAGGTACACAATATTATGTCAGGTTAATGACCTGGATTGCAGAGTTGGATATATTATTATGTTTATTATAAAAGAAAGAAGAAGCACACAAAGTCTGTCAGTATTTTATAGATGACATCAATGATTACCTTTGGATGGTAAGATTGCTCTTGTTTATTTTTCTCATAATTTTCTGAAACTTTAAAACAGTACTCAAGTACTTTTAAAATAAAAAAGTACTGAAAAATTTCAAACATTATTAATTTTAATTATAATATAATTTGATCTTAAATATAAATAAAAAACTTCTCATAAAATGGGATTTCTCTGCCCTGAAGTTCAGGTCTTCCCCATTAATAATATCTAATTTGAAATAAATGCCCACATAAATGTCCACATTTCAGAATTACCAGATATATTCTATAACTTTATCATTTTTGAAGAAAAAACTTAAAAATACATTTTTATACTCTACATTGTTTTTTATTATTTTGACAATACTTTACAAGGAATCTAAATATATTTGACAACCATAACAAAAGGTATTAGGCTTTTTTTTAAAACATGAATTCCAAATCTATGGAGTATTATGCAGAAAGGTTAAGAAATTCAAATTGAGTTATGAATAAACTGAAACATACTTGATTGTTCATAACTATTAGATTCACAATCAGTACACAGTCCAGTAAGCTTTTTGAGGCATTGTGCATACATTTTAATCTGAGTTCAGTATGTTAATGGCTTCAGCCAAATTATGAATGCTCCATTTCAGAATATCACAAAGACTAGACTGCAGATAAGTAAGTTTTATTAAACAGAAATGACTTGTTATATAAAGTGTCTTTGAAGTTCTATATTCTGCATATAACTTCTAGTATTTGCAATGTTTCTGAGCCTTTTTATTTTGGTCTAAACCAAGTGAAACGTTTATTTTCCATTTTATAATCAAAATATTACATTTTCTTGGGGTGCCTGGGTGGCTCAGTGGGTTAAAGCCTCTGCCTCTGGCTCAGGTCATGATCCCAGGATCATGGGATCGAGCCCTGTATCAGACTCTCTGCTCAGCGGCGAGCCTGCTTCCCCCTCTCTCTCTGCCTGCCTCTCTGCCTGCTTGTGATCTCTGTCTGTCAAATAAATAAATAAATAAAATCTTTAAAAAAATATTACATTTTCTTCAAATGCTTTTTCTTCTTAAGTTTTTTTTTGAAATATACATTTTAATTTTAATAAGACACAATTTGGGCAATAAGATAAGTAACACAATCAAGTGCCACTTAACTCTTAAATATCTATCATTATGTTTGTATTATAGTTGGTAGCACATTTTTGGTTACTGTTTCCATATACAGTAGACCAGATTATGTACCTTCCAAACATAAAGACAGATTTTTGGAAGCTTCCTAGGACTAACTGAAAATCTCTCCCACAAAATACCTCATTTATAAGCTCACTGTGGAAAGCCAGTAGGTGGAGACATGTCAGTTTCTTATGTGTCTGCAGTCACCAGTTTGAATGACTTTTCTTGCTTAGGTGCTTTTGAATGGGCTTAGGCACTTCGATTGTATTTTTCAATGAGACAAAATTACCACCTGACTTTGAATCTAGAATCTCTAGTTGTGGCTCATATTTCTTTGTTACCATTGTGATTTTATTTAACTCTGCTAAAGAAACATTTTGGTGTGAAACAAACTAGGTGTTTTCACAAAGAACCATCTGTAAAAGGCCTCTGCCAGAAACCTGGTAAATATTCTCTTCTGTAATTAAATTCCAAGCTCTTTTTATGGAAACAATGCTGCATCATGAGGTCAAGTTTATTTTCAAGTAATACTTGTTTTGATTCGGCACTTTGTCTGAATACCTCTATTCAACTTTATATAGTCTCCCAAAATTATAAAGCATGATAATCAGTTGCTTTATATTATACCTGTCCCTTCAATGTCAAGGCTCCAGAGAGAAGCTAGAAAGGCATATGATGGGAATCACCTTGTATGCTAGGGGATATTGAGAAATTGTATATGTATTATTGTCAAAACAATATCAACAAGAAAGGTGTGTTAATAGTATTATTATAAAATGTGCTTACCTTCTTTCCTAGTATAAACCAACTTGTAAAAGGGAATTTTTTTTTTACCACGGTATTTGGGAAACCATTGTTTGTGATAAAAACTGTTGAAATAACACAAATTACATATCAGTAGAAGTGGTATATGCATTCAAGTGTACATCAATAAAAGGTTGTATATACATATAATAGTACAAAATGAACCCTTAAAAGAGGAAATTGTCGAATGTGTGGCGATCACCATACTATATGGTCAGTAATACTGTTTTCATTGATCTTACAGTCAAATGAGTTAATTCAAATAATCACTCACCCACCTATGTAATTATACACCGTGAAATGTTTGTCAAGGGGAAGTGCAAGGAGATAGACACAAGAAAACCAAGTTGCAAAGAAGTACTTATAGCATCATAAAAATTAAATACAACACTCACAAGTCATAGTTATCAATATGCACAGAAAATCTAGAACAATTGTAATGGGAAAGGAGGTCGAAGAAGATGGTTATTTTTGAATGTCTGGACTTTTTATTCTGTCAATACAATTCAATTGTAGAAAAATATTCAGTTGTAGAATTCAATTATATTAGTAGAAATGAATTTATGAAACTTTTGAAAAAAATTAACATTTCAACAGGTAATTAAGAATATAGTTTACATTATTTAACAATCAATATTTACAAATGCTCTGTTTTCTATTTTAAAGCAATTATTTGCAAGTTCAATAATACTTGAGAATCAGTTGCAGCTGCACTGGCTCAGCAAAAATTAGAGTGATCTGCTTGTTTTCTCCGACATGAGGAACTTCCATAGACAGAGAAAACAGAGGAGTTAGTGACTTGCCCAACGACTAGAGTTTATTTCCAGAAAATTAGAAATGTTTTGTCTCCAGACCAGCAGTCAGCAGAATAAGCCAGGTGGCGTCCAGCCCTCAGCCTGTTTTATAGGGACTTCCAACTAAGAATGGATGTTATGTTTTAAAAGTTTGAAAAAGATCAGAAGAAAAAGATTTTTTCACATAAAACTTCTATGAAATTTAAATTTCAGTGGCCATAAATAAGAGTTTTGATGAGGAGGCATTTAGTACATTGACAATTTTCTGTTATCATCAGCTTTCTGATTTCAAAACTTTTTAATCACTCCAAAGAATACTCCATCCCCAACTTACCTTCCTCTCATCCTCTGGCAACCATTAATCTACGTTATCTCTCTAATAATACTCATAAATAGTAATTTATTAATATAAATCAAATATTTGGACCTTAACAGGAGTTAAGGTTAGCATATCTATATAGGTATTTATATACACATACATCAAACTATATAATACAGTATTTTCTTTTAAAGTATGGCATTATTTAAATTTAAAATCTGCTGTTGTTATTTCAGTAGAAGATACTTTAACATTTGTTCCTCAAACTTCTCATTAACATGAATCTTTTTTTGGGGATTAAGTCATTTCTATGTTCTTCTGTAGATATTTAATACTTGAGTCCTATCTTTGTGGTTTTTCAGTTAGTGTGAAAATAAAATTTTAGTCACCATAGCTGCTTCCTGAGTTTAAAGTCCAATAGAATTAGAATTTAAGTATATAAAAATTTACATGGGATACTAAACTATTGCTTGGTCAGACTGTTTAGCATGCTGACCTACAAGGCTTCTTTCTGTCTTTCTGTCTCTCTGTCTCCATCTTATTTCTCTCTCTTCTGTCTTTGACCTTGCCTAGTGGGGCCTTTGTAGCGTGTTCTTTCCAGTGCCTGAGCTACGGCAAACACAGTGAGTTCGATTATCTTTTTTGATTCCACATATAAATGAGATTATACAGTAGTATTTGTCTTTCTCTGACTTATTTCAGTGGTCATAATGCCCTCAAAGTCTATCCATGTTCTCATAAGTGGCTGAATGATATCCCACTGTGTGTGTGTATACATATGTATTATATATATATGATACACATATATATATATATATATATACTTGCGAATAATTGCTTTAAAATAGAAAACAGAGTTTGTAAATATTAATTTTTAAATAGTGTAAACTATTTTCTTAATTACCTGTTGAAATGTTAATTTTTTTCCAAAAGTTTCATAAATTCATTTCTACTAATATAATTGAATTCTACAACTGAATATTTTTCTACAATTGAATTGTTTTGACAGAGGAAAAAAGTCCATATATATATGTGTGTATACACACACACACACACACACACACACACACGTGTGTAAATTTATTTTCCATTTATCCATCCCTGGATACTTAGGTGGTTTCCATGTCTTGGCTAATTTAAGTTAATGCTGCAATTAAGATGGGGGTGGTGATATCTTTTTGATATAGTGATTTCATTTCCTTCAGATACATGCCCAGAAGTGGAATTGCTGGATCATATGGCAATTCCATTTTATTTATTTATTTATTTATTTATTAGCCTCCATACTGTTTTCCAGAGTGACTAAGCAATTTACACTGCCATCAACAGTGAACCGAGGTTCCCTTTCTCCACATGCTGGCAGAGATTTATCTCTTATCTCTTTGTCAGTAGCCATTCTAATAGGTGTGAAGTGATATTTCAATGTGATTTGATTTGTGTTTCCCTAATGGCAGTGATGCTGAACACCTTTTCATATATCTCTGGGCTATTTCCCTGTCTTCTTTGGAAGACATAGATTCAGATCATTTGCCCATACTTTAATTGGGTTATTTGTTGTCCTTTTTTCTTTCTTTCTTTCTTTTTTTTTTTTTTTCTATTCAGGTCTATCAGTTCCTTATATATTTTGGATATTAACTCCTTATCACATATATAATTTGCAAATATTTTCTCCCATTCCTTATATTGCCTTCTAATTTTGTAGATTGGTTCTTTTGTTGTGAAGTAGTTTTTAGTCCGATGTAGTCCGACTTATTTGTTTTTCATTTTGTTGCTAGTTCCTTTTATGTCATATCCAAAATATTGCCAAGACCAAAGACAGTCTTATTTTTTATTCATATTCACTTAAATCCTATATGTCTTAATGGCACTTCTCTCTGGATTATTTTAAGACTTCTCCTTGCTTTGGTTTTATGCATATTGGATATGATAAACATAGTTACATATATTTTTGGCATTTATCCTGCTTGGTATTCTCTGAAACAACTGAATCTGAAATTCAGTGTTTTCATCATTAATTTTGGAAAAATTCTCAGCCATTATTACTCAAGTATTTCTTCCGATTTTCTCTTTCTTATCCTTTTAGTATTATAAATATATATATGTTATACATGATTTTTGGGTATTTGGTCTTTTTAAAATTATGATTCTTTTTTTTTTTAAATCTTGGCATTTCTATTCAAGAAGTTTCTATTGTCCTGTCTTCAAGCTTACTGATTATTTTCTTCATCACATGCAGTCTGTTAAAATGCACATCAAAGGCATTGTTTAGTTCTGTTTCAGTTTTTTATTTCTAGTCTCTTTTAATTCTCTTTAGAGTTTCCATCTCTCTGCTCTTTTGCCCATCTGCTTTTGCAAGTTGTTTACTGTTTTCATTAGAGTCCTTAACATATAAGCAATAGTTATTTTAAATTCCTTGTCAGATAATCCCAAAATGTGATCATAGCTGAATGTAGTTCTAATGCTTGGTTTTTACTCTTCTGACTGTTTTTTTCTTGCCTTTTGACATATCTTGTGATTTTTTTCTTAAAAGCCAAACATGATGCATCAGATAAAAGGCATTGAATAAAATAGGCCTGAGTGTGAGGTCTTATGTTAATCTAGTCAAGAGATGAAAATTATTCACTGTTTCTGTAGCAAAGATGTCAAAGGCTTCAAATTTGAGTGTTGTTTTTTTTTTTCCCCTCTGTTTTCTTTGGACTTTCCTATGGCCTTCTCCACAGATAGAGTGAATTTTGCAGTCATTTCAGCTGTCATTGCTTTTATTATGCTGGGCCCTGTTGTGGTGGTGAGGGGCGAAGGAGGGAGGTATCCTTTCCTGTTATGATTAAAATTCAGTCATTCAGTGGGCCTCTTTGCCTGAGATGTGCCTTTCAGAGATGTTTCTTACCTTGATTTCCTCTGTTGGTGAGACAGGAAGACTAGAGGGGTATAGCATGGGAGGAATTCCCTTATCTCAGCTGATAGAAGGCTCTGTTAAAATCTTTTGCTCTGGAGAGTAGGTTTTTGTTTTGGAGAAGATTCTAGATATATTTCACAATGTTTACATTATCCCTAGCCCTGCCATACCCAGGAGGACATCCTTCTTCACTCTTAATCATGAGAATGTGACAGGGTTCTTAGCAATGAAACCTATAAAAGTAAGGGGTCCCTGCAGAGACTATCACTAATGGGATTTCTTTACTATTAAGGTAGCTCACCTAGCCTCCAATAATTAATCAAAATTACTATTAAAATGTTTCTTCCAGCTTATGGTTTCAGTGACTTCTGCTCAAGGTAAACAGTCCATGACTGTGATTCTGGATTCATTGTCTCTCTAGATTATAGGAAGGGATCTGCCCTGCAACCTAGGACTCTGATGAGCACAAAGTAAGTAACCAAATTTCATTTTGTTCAGTTTTTATTTCACTGTATTGTAAATTTTTATTTTTATTTATTTTTTTTGGGGAGGGACTGTGTTCTCATCTGAGCCGAAATAAGATCTGTCTATTATGCCTTCAGTTACATGCCTTTGGAATGAATATCCTGACGAAGGAAGTTCCAAAGTACTGAGTGGCTAAAATAGAATTTTAAGTATGCACAAAAAACCCCGATAAACCCCAAATAATGTTAATTTTATTGCTAAAATGGTTTACCAATGTCCTACAATAATATGCAACATTCTTTTTTTCATTCACTGGTTTCATTTCACTTATGGCATGTGCTGGAATCACCAGTAATGTGTACATATGCATCACATTCTAATTAATAGTATGGTACCATGTAGGTTATGTATTCTGCAACAGTTACTTATGCCTTACACAATATTTTTATTCTCTCACATATTTGTATTCTGAGCTATTATACTGTTCATAGCAATGAGTAGAAACAAGATCACATGACAACTGAAATAACACAAAATAATAAAGCACAAAATATTAGTACAAGGAACAAGGCAAGTTGTTACAACAAGAATAGCAGAGACAATGGGTACTATAATCCAGACAAATGTTCAGGAGCTATTGAATCTTAATAGAAAAGTTAAGAATTAATAAAAGTCTTAAAGAACAGGATAGAAGAAAAAAACCAGTGATAAAATAACATTTTCTTTCAAGTTTGAGAGCAGGAGAAAAAGCCAACAGCTTTGGTATGAAGTACAAATAGGATACTCCTAACTTGTTAAATCTCATGCTGCTTATTTCATAGTATACTGCAATTATCTTTATTTAGCAAAATTCAGCAGGATGAATATGAAGCAATGGATATGAGAAATGTTTGAAAAATGCACCTCTTATTGTCTGTATAAAAATGCATTTCTGCAAATATTCCACATGTCTATTGATTCACATATCTACACATATCGTGATGAATTTTATTAAAATAAAAATTATTTTTCTCGGGAGGAATTAAGATGGCGGAGAAGTAGCAGGCTGAGACTACTTCAGGTAGCAGGAGATCAGCTAGATAACTTATCTAAAGATTGCAAACACCTACAAATCCAACAGGAGATTGAAGAGAAGAAGAACAGCAACTCTAGAAACAGAAAATCAACCACTTTCTGAAAGGTAGGACTGGCGGAGAAGTGAATCCAAAGCGATGGGAAGATAGACCGCGGGGGGAGGGGCCGGCTCCCGGCAAGCGGCGGAGCAACGGAGCACAAAATCGGGACTTTTAAAAATCTGCTCCGGGGGCGCCTGGGTGGCTTAGTGGGTTAAAGCCTCTGCCTTCAGCTCAGGTCATGATCCCAGAGTCCTGGGATCAAGCCCCGCATCGGGCTCTCTGCTTGGCAGGGAGCCTGCTTCCCTTCCTCTCTCTCTGGCTGCCTCTCTACCTACCTGTGATCTCTGTCTGTCAAATAAATTAAAAAAAAAAAAAGAGTTCTTTAAAAGTCTGTTCCGCTGAGGGACATCGCTCCAGAGGCTTAACCGGGGTGAAGCCCATGTGGGGTCAGCGTGGCCTCAGGTCCCGCAGGGTCACAGAAGGATCGGGGGTGTCTGAGTGTCGCAGAGCTCACAGGTATTAGAACAGGGAAGCCGGCTACAGAGACAGAGCCGAGGAGTGACTCTCAGCTCGGGGTTACTTTGAACCGGTCGCAGGCTTGGTCAGCTTGGAGCGGGGCCGGAGGCCAGAGTGGCGGGAGTCATTGGGCGCTGTTCTCTGAGGGCACACTGAGGAGTGGGGCCCCGGGCTCTCAGCTCCTCCGGGCAGGAGACCGGGAGGCCACCATCTTCATTCCCACCCTCCGGAACTCTACGGAGAGCGGAGAGCGCTCAGGGAACAAAAGCCCCGAAAGCAAACCGGAGGGGATTACTCAGCGCAGCCCGGGGTAAGGGCGGTGCAACTCCGCCTAAGGCAAAGACACTTGAGAATCACTACAACAGGCCCCTCCACCAGAAAGTCAGCAAGAAACCCAGCCAGGACCAAGTTCACCTACCAAGGAGTGTAGTTTCAATAGCAAGGAGAGCGGCGGAATTCCAGAGGAGGAGAAAGCAAAGCACGGAACTCATGGCTTTCTCCCCATGATTCTTTAGCCTTGCAGTTAAATTAATTTTTTTTCTTTTCTTTTTCAATTTTTTTTTCTTCTTCTGCTAATTTTTTTTAACTTTTACCCTTTTCTTTTTTAACATTTTTAAACTAGTTTATCTAATATATATATATATATATATATATATATATATATATATATATATTCCTTTTTATACTTTTTCTTTATTGGTTTTCTTTTTTTAATTTTTTTTCTTTCTTTCTGAACCTCTTTTTATCCCCTTTCTCCCCCCCACGATTTGGGATCTCTTCTGATTTGGCTAAAGCATATTTTCCTGGGGTTGTTGCCACCCTTTTAGTATTTTACTTGCTCCTTCATAAACTCTTATCTGGACAAAATGACAAGGCGGAAAAATTCACAACAAAAAAAAGAACAAGAGGCAGTACCAAAGGCTAGGGACCTAATCAATACAGACATTGGCAATATGTCAGATCCAGAGTTCAAAATGATGATTCTCAAGGTTCTAGCCAGGCTCGAAAAAGGCATGGAAGATATTAGAGAAACCCTCTCGGGAGACATAAAAGCCCTTTCTGGAGAAATAAAAGAACTAAAATCTAACCAAGTTGAAATCAAAAAAGCTATTAATGAGGTGCAAACAAAAATGTAGGCTCTGACGGCTAGGATAAATGAGGCAGAAGAAAGAATTAGCGATATAGAGGACCAAATAAGAGAGAATAAAGAAGCTGAGCAAAAGAGGGACAAACAGCTACTGGATCACAAGGGGAGAATTCGAGAGATAAGTGACACCATAAGACGAAACAACATTAGAATAATTGGGATTCCAGAAGAAGAGGAAACAGAGAGGGGAGCAGAAGCTATATTGGAGAGAATTATTGGAGAGAATTTCCCCAATATGGCAAAGGGAACAAGCATCAAAATCCAGGAGGTTCAGAGAACCCCCCTCAAAATCAATAAGAATAGGTCCACACCCCGTCACCTAATAGTAAAATTGACAAGTCTTAGTGACAAAGAGAAGATCCTGAAAGCAGCCAGGGAAAGGAAGTCTGTAACGTACAATGGTAAAAATATTAGATTGGCAGCAGACTTATCCACAGAGACCTGGCAGGCCAGAAAGAGCTGGCATGATATATTCAGAGTACTAAACAAGAAAAACATGCAGCCAAGAATACTATATCCAGCTAGGCTATCATTGAAAATCGAAGGAGAGATTAAAAGCTTCCAGGACAACAAAAACTGAAAGAATTTGCAAATACCAACCAGCTCTACAGGAAATATTGAAAGGGGTCCTCTAAGCAAAGAGAGACCCTAAAGTAGTAGATCAGAAAGAAACAGAGACAATATACAATAACAGTCACCTTACAGGCAATACAATGGCACTAAATTCATATCTCTCAATACTTACCCTGAATGTTAATGGGCTAAATGCCCCAATCAAAGACACAGGGTATCAGAATGGAGAAAAAAACAAAACCCATCTATATGTTGCCTACAAGAAACTCATCTTAAACCTGAAGACACCTCCAGATTTAAAGTGAGGGGGTGGAAAAGAATTTACCATGCTAATGGACATCAGAAGAAAGCAGGAGTGGCAATCCTTATATCAGATTAATTAGATTTTAAGCCAAAGACTACAATAAGAGATGAGGAAGGACACTATATCATACTCAAAGGAACTATCCAACAAGAAGATCTAACAATTTTAAATATCTATGCCCCTAACGTGGGAGCAGCCAACTATATAAACCAATTAATAGCAAAATCAAAGAAACATATCGACAATAATACAATAATAGTAGGGAACTTTATAGTTCCCTATATATATATATATATAGTCCCCTATATATATAACTATATAGTTATATATAGTATATATAATAGTAGGGAACTCCCCTCACTGAAATGGACAGATCATCCAAGCAAAAGATCAAAAAGGAAATAAAGGCCTTAAATGACACACTGGACCAGATGGACATCACAGATATATTCAGAACTTTTCATCCCAAAGCAACAGAAATACACATTCTTCTCTAGTGCACATGGAACATTCTCCAGAATAGATCACATTCTTGGTCCTAAATCAGGTCTCAACCATTATCAAAAGATTGGAATCATTCCCTGCATATTTTCAGACCACAATGCTCTGAAGCTAGAACTCAATCACAAGAGGAAATTTGGAAAGAACCCAAATACATGGAGACTCAACAGCATCCTTCTAAAGAATGAATGGGTCAAACAGGAAATTAAAGAAGAATTGAAAAAATTCATGGAAACAAATGATAATGAAAACACAATGGCTCAAAAATCTGTGGGACACAACAAAGGCAGTCCTGAGAGGAAAATATATAGCGGTACAAGCCTTTCTCAAGAAACAAGAAAGGTCTCAGGTACACAACCTAACCCTACACCTAAAGGAGCTCGAGAAAGAAAAAGAAAGAAACCCTAAACCCAGCAGGAGAAGAGAAATCATAAAGATCAGAACAGAAATCAATGAAATAGAAACAAACAAACAAAACAAAAAAAACAATAGAACAAATCAACAAAACTAGGAGCTGGTTATTTGAAAGAATTAATAAGATTGATAAACCCCTGGCCAGACTTATCAAAAAGAAAAGAGAGAGGACCCAAATAAATAAAATCATGAATGAAAGAGGAGAGATCACAACGAACACCAAAGAAATACAGAAAATTATAAGAACATACTATGAGCAACTCTACGCCAACAAATTTGACAATCTGGAAGAAATGGATGCATTCCTAGAGACATATAAACTACCACAACTGAACCAGGAAGAAATAGAAAGACTGAACATACCCATAACCAGTAAGGAGATTGAAACAGTCATCAAAAATCTCCAAACAAACAAAAGCCCAGGGCCAGATGGCTTCCTGGGGGAATTCTACCAAACATTTAAAGAAGAACTAATTCCTATTCTCCTGAAACTGTTCCAAAAAATAGAAATGGAAGGAAAACATCCAAACTCATTTTATGAGGCCAGCATCACCTTGATCCCAAAACCACACAAGGATCCCATCAAAAGAGAGAACTACAGACCAATATCCTTGATGAACACAGATGCAAAAATTCTCGCCAAAATACTAGCCAATAGGATTCAACAGTACATTAAAAGGATTATTCACCACGACCAAGTGGGATTTATTCCAGGGCTGCAAGGTTGGTTCAACATCCGCAAATCAATCAATGTGATACAACACATTAATAAAAGAAAGAACAAGAACCATATGATACTCTCCATAGATGCTGAAAAAGCATTTGAGAAAGTACAGCATCCCTTCCTGATCAAAACTCTTCAAAGTGTAGGGATAGAGGGCACATACCTCAATATTATCAAAGCCATCTATGAAAAACCCACCGCAAATATCATTCTCAATGGAGAAAAACTGAAAGCTTTTCCGCTAAGGTCAGGAACACGACAGGGATGTCCGTTATCACCACTGCTATTCAACATAGTACTAGAAGTCCTAGCCTCAGCAATCAGACAACAAAAGGAAATTAAAGGCATCCAAATCAGCAAAGAAGAAGTCAAACTATCACTCTTTGCAGATGATATGATACTATATGTGGAAAACCCAAAAGACTCCACTCCAGAACTGCTAGAACTTGTACAGGAATTCAGTAAAGTGTCAGGATATAAAATCAATGCACAGAAATCAGTGGCATTTCTCTACACCAACAACAAGACAGAAGAAAGAGAAATTAAGGAGTCCATCCCATTTACAATTGCACCCAAAACTATAAGATACCTAGGAATAAACCTAACCAAAGAGACTAAGAATCTATACACAGAAAACTATAAAGTACTCATGAAAGAAATTGAGGAAGACACAAAGAAATGGAAAAATGTTCCATGCTCCTGGATTGGAAGAACAAATATAGTGAAAATGTCTATGCTACCTAAAGCAATCTACACATTTAATGCAATTCCTATCAAAGTACCATCCATTTTTTTCAAAGAAATGGATCAAATAAATCCTAAAATTTATATGGAACCAGAAAAGACCTCGAATAGCCAAAGGAATATTGAAAAAGGAAGCCAAAGTTGGTGGCATCACAATTCCGGACTTCAAGCTCTATTACAAAGCTGTCATCATCAAGACAGCATGGTACTGGCACAAAAACAGACACATAGATCAATGGAACAGAATAGAGAGCCCAGAAATGGACCCTCAACCTTATGGCCAACTCATCTTCGACAAAGCAGGAAAGAATGTCCAATGGAACAAAGACAGCCTCTTCAATAAATGGTGTTGGGAAAATTGGACAGCCACATGCAGAAAAATGAAATTGGATCATTTCCTTACACCACACACGAAAATAGACTCAAAATGGATGAAGGATCTCAATGTGAGAAAGGAATCCATCAAAATCCTTGAGGAGAACACAGGCAGCAACCTCTTCGACCTCAGCCGCAGCAACATCTTCCTAGGAACATAGCCAAAGGCAAGGGAAGCAAGGGCAAAAATGAACTATTGGGATTTTATCAAGATCAAAAGCTTTTGCACAGCAAAGGAAACAGTGAACAAAACCAAAAGACAACTGACAGAATGGGAGAAGATATTTGCAAATGACATATCAGATAAAGGGCTAGTGTCCAAAATCTATAAAGAACTTAGCAAACTCTACACCCAAAGAACAAATAATCCAATCAAGAAATGGGCAGAGGACATGAACAGACATTTCTGCAAAGAAGACATCCAGATGGCCAACAGACACATGAAAAAGTGCTCCATATCACTCGGCATCAGGGAAATACAAATCAAAACCACCATGAGATATCACCTCACACCAGTCAGAATGGCTAAAATTAACAAGTCAGGAAATGACAGATGCTGGCGAGGATGCGGAGAAAGGGGAACCCTCCTACACTGTTGGTGGGAATGCAAGCTGGTGCAACCACTCTGGAAAACAGCATGGAGGTTCCTCAAAATGTTGAAAATAGAACTACCCTATGACCCAGCTGGGTATTTACCCTAAAGATACAAACGTAGTGATCTGAAGGGGCACGTGCACCGGAATGTTTATAGCAGCAATGTCTACAATAGCCAAACTATGGAAAGAACCTAGATGTCCATCTACAGACGAATGGATAAAGAAGATGTGGTATATATACACAATGGAATACTATGCAGCCATCAAAAGAAATGAAATCTTGCCATTTGCGACCACGTGGATGGAACTAGAGGGTATCATGCTTAGCGAAATAAGTCAATCGGAGAAAGACAACTATCATATGATCTCCCTGATATGAGGGAGAGGAGATGCAACATGGGGGGTTAAGGGGGTTGGAGAAGAGTAAATGAAACAAGATGGGATTGGGAGGGAGACAAACCATAAGTGACTCTTAATCTCACAAAACAAACTGAGGGTTGATGGGGGGAGGGGGGTTGGGAGGGGGGTGGGATTATGGACACTGGGGAGGGTATGTGCTATGGTGAGTGCTGTGAAGTGTGTAAACCTGGTGATTCACAGACCTGTACCCCTGGGGATAAAAATATATTATATGTTTATAAAAAAATAAAATTAATTAAAAAATTATTTTTCTCAATTGCTATGACAACAAGAACAAAGCAAAAATGATGATTTGAGAGATGTGGAGATGATAGAATCGTAAAAATTATTTAAGAATAATAAATATGAATAAGGACAAAAATGCATAGGAAATAGAATGCACTAAAATTGGGTATTCTTTTTTTTTTTAAAGATTTTATTTTAGTTATTTGACAGACAGAAATCACAAGTAGGCAGAGAGGCAGGCAGAGAGAGAGAGGAAGGTTAGCAGGCACCCTGCTGAGCAGAGAGCCCGACGCGGGGTTCGATCCCAGGACCCTGAGACCATGAGACCATGACCTGAGCCGAAGGCAGAGGCTCAACCCACTGAGCCACCCAGTCGCCCCTGGGTATTCTTTTAATATTTAAAATTAAGTTACAATTAGAGTAGATAAAAATTAAAAAATTTTTTAAAGATTTATTTATTTATTTTAGAGAGAAAGAGCATGCATGGGGAGACAGAGGAAGAGGGAGAGAGAGAATCTCAAGCAGACTTCCCACAGAGTCCAGAGACCTATGTGGGGCTTGATCTCATGACCCTAAGATCTTGACCTGAGCCAAAAGCAAGAGTTGGCACATAAGTGACCGAACCATCCAGGTGCCCACAAAATTATAATTGAAATAGTATTTTATATCATATGCATATTAATATGGAATTATGTGCCCATTAATTAGTCTAGACAAGAGAGTTTTAGTTAAAGGATTTTATGATTATCTTTCTACTCAATGAATCTATTTTCTAAACATTTTTGGAATATTTCTGGATGTTCTGTTTACATTTAATGAAATTATCTGGTTGCATTTGACTAATCATCATGTATAATGGTAATATAGCCAAAAAACTTTTTTGATATAAATTAGAAATAGTATGTATAATACTATTATATATAATCAAAATATATATTTCCAAGTATAATCCCCATTTATATTTTTGTCTTTTGTTCATGTGAGAATCCATTAAACTTCTAGCACCTAGCTCCTTAGTGTATAATTAACTCTCCTTTTAGAGTTAATGTTTTCTAATAATGATAATAGGTTTTAAGTCACCGTTTCTTAAATATTACTGTGATTATTAAATTGAGACAATAAAGAAATATTTTTAATCTAAAATTATATTTTATAAATATCAGTCATTAGAACAGAAAAATATGGAAATAAAGAATGGGTTTATAAAATCTTTTTCTCATTCCAAGTTTCCAATTACATATATATCAATCCGTTTTGTAGTGTGTCACAGCTCCTGGATAGTGTGGGAATTTTGTTTTATTTTTGTTTGCTTGTTTTTGTTTTTTTACCTTTTTTCTACTTGCACTGTATTTGGGGGAATTTCTATTGACCTATCTTCAAATTCATTGATTTTTTTTTTCTTTAACAATGTTGACTCTAGTGATAATTCCATTGATATATATATATATATTTATAAAATTTTTGTTAGTGTTTTATTTTTGTTATTATTGTTATTTCTAGTGTTTTAAATTTATACTTTCTCAGAGTTTTCACATCTCTGCTGACATTACTCATCTGATACTGCGTTACTTACATGATATTGCCTCCAAAGTCTTTCATAGATATCCTAGGGCAGAGTAACATTTGAGCTCTCAGCATTTTAACACACTTCTGTTGAAGTAATTATGTTATAATGAACAACACTGGAAACTAGAGCTACTCAAGAATAAGGAATTGGTCTTGTCTTTATTTTTAATTACTAGAAGTTAACACAATGACTAATATAAATATTTGTTGAGTTAATGAAGCTTGAGCCAACATTTTTATATAGATCTTGATATTAAAATATTATTTTCATTGACATTCAATATTGATACACTGTATTAAGTATAATAAGTGTATAGTAAGTGCCTAGTACACTTACTGGGATATAGTAGGGCTCACTAGGTAAATGAATCGATGAATGACTGTTTATGTTTATTACTAAATATCTTTTCTTATTCCATTTCAAAAACTTCAAAATTACTAATAAGTAACTTTAGAAAATATCCCCCAATTCTAAGTTTCTCAGATTCATCTCTGAGTCATATTTTTACTTTAACATTTCAATGTTTACTTTCCTTTTCTAAATTGGAGATTTATTGTGAGCACAAATTTTATAATAATCCTGAGATTTTCTGTGTTAAAATGGAAATCTTGCCACTTTATCACCAAAAGATTACAATAATAATGAACTCAAATCAAATATCTGATTGCTTTTGCAAATATTGTGTCCTCTGAGAGAACACATCAATAGTAAAAAAAAAAATGAGGTACTATTTAATATAATTCACACTAAACATATTCTATCTGTGAAGATGTTTTACAAATCTTAACATAATTATTGCATTAGATGTATGAAATACATCTTTACCCTTGTGTCTTTAATAATGTAAAATTTGAGTTTGTTTGGGTATGAAAATGTGCTTGTGTTCTTAGAGTCCTCTGAGATACTTATTTTAGGATGGTCTGGTAATTGCTGTCAGGACTTTTCTTGATAATGATTAATAATTAGAATCTCATCTACTACTTCTCTTTCCAAAAAGCCTTTATCAACATTAACACTTTTGACCTTTTTAATTGCATGGATTAAAGCTAGAAATAGGTGGTTATTAATGTTCTGTACTTGCATGCCTGGAGCTTGAAATAATGTTTGCTTTCTCAATAACATTCAGCAAGTTTACATTTCCCTCAGTAACTGTGACTTTAAAGGTGGCTCCATAGTGGGTATTAATTTGGTATTCATAAACCTTTCAGCTACACTTAGCAGTTTCTTAGTGTTTGCTAAATCCTCCTTGATGCATCCATGTCATTCTAATTACAGACTTTAACTGGGCTGCACAAATACACATGCCCCATTTATTATAGAAAGGAAGAAAAACTATTCATAAAATTGTCTGCTTTTCCTTCTCTTTATACAAAATTTAAAATGGCCGCATTTGGACTTGTCATTCAAATCTGCCAGGGAATGACAATGATGTGAAACAATCTTGAGAATGCAGAGCTATACTGCAGAATTAAAGGTACCTTTGATACACACCCTCCCAATTAAGCAGGTCACTTATATTTCATTTCTGGAAGAGTGGAAAATAACATGGTTTGAGAAAATTTTGTATTGACATATATTCAGGAAGGGAAAACATCTTACTTAGGGAAAATGGGTTTTGCACAATAATATAACCATGAATAAAAATATAACAACTTGTACGTGCCATTTGTGCAGATTGTATGCTTGTGTTATGCATAAATAAATAATAGACATGTTTATACATGCATATATATATGCATAGCTGTGTATTCATCATATAAAATATATTTACATATATAGTGATTAAAATATCAGCTCTATATTAAAACATTTAACGTATTATACCATATCCACTTGTACTACAAATCTGAGAACAAATTGAAACTTCTTTCACATTTTTTTTCTAATTATTATGTTTGGACTAGCAGCTGGAAGTTAAACCCATAGTTTTACCTTTTATGGTTTTATCTTGACATACTTCAAATAAAATGAGGGTAGATTAGTGAGAAACTTGGCAGAGATGAGAGAAAAAAAAAGTCTCTTATTTTTTACACATGCAAAACTTATTTGAACCTAATCATTTTAATACTGACATGAGCAGCTCTGATAGTGCTCATGATTTGATAATGAGAGTTGTGTGTCTATAAGGCAGTTTCCAGAAAACGAATGCTTTATAGACTAAAGGTAATTGTGTGTGGATGTGCACATGTACACATACAGTACTAGAAAGAATTTTCATAATCTAATTTCTGTTTTTTCCAGTATACTTTTTGTTGTGATGGGGTTCAGGGCAGACTTCCCCCAAATATGCCACTTTGTTCTTTGGTTATTTGGAACTAAATTTAACTAAGAAACAGCCAATGCAAGGACACTCAGAGCATCCTCTACCTCCCTGAAAGCAGAAAATGTATCTCCCATCTGAAAGATACCCTTCCTGTACCAGGAGGAAATGAGGTATCCTTATCAACAGAGATAGGAATTCAGGCCCAGAAGGCTATATAAATAGACCCTGTTACTTATTTAGTAATTCAGTATCCCAAGCCCAAACTTCTCTGTCTTATCAGTTCTTCACAAATTTATTGTTTCTTTGTCCTAATGGTATAAAAGCTGCCTGCTTTGGTCACTTCTTTGAGTTTCAAATTTTTATGAGCTCCTGTGCATACTAAATAAATTTTCCCTTTGATCTGTCTTATGTCAATTTAATTATTAGGCTAGCCAAAGAATCTAGAAGGAAAAAAAGAAAGCCTTTTAGCCTTTACAATCGAAACTACTTTATAAAAGATACAGGAATATGTTGTATCTTTTACAGATTACTATTAAAAAATCCAGAGTAAAAACAGTTTAATTTGATAATTTGCACTTATTTTGTGGTGCTCATATTTTAGAATGTATTATAGATATATTTATTTGTTTTGCTTTACAACATATGAAATTTAAAAATATTAAGTTTTTCTTTATATTTGAAAAGACGGAGCCATATAGAATTTACATGACTTGTGTAAGATGACATATACATTAGTGGATGAATTAATGACAGGTGCCTCTTAATACTTACATAAATTTTGCTAATCTCTGAACCTTATAAGTTGATCACTGAATCATGTTTTACTTTTCATATTTCTCAGAAACTTCTTGTATACACATCTAAGAACAGCATAACCAATGAGACATAGAGGATACTCAGTAATTAGCCACCAAAAAAAAATTGAATAAAATGTAAGTCTTCTGATTTTTTAACATCATGAAATTGGATATAAAAATAATCTTCAAAATAAGTTAAAAAAATAGACACAAAACAGATACATTTATTTTCCAAAGAACTGCCCTGAGTATTGCAGATTCAAGTCGGTTAATATTTTTTAGAATATTGTTATTCCTGTCCCTATATATTAATGGGGAAGTCCATGGAACCACTTTTCTGACAATCTGGAATATAGAACAGAAAATGTTAATATAGGAAGCTGAAGGCATGTTAATTCTTAGATATTTTAGTTGAGACAGTGTAAATTGCAAAAATAAATAATATAGTCTGAATGAGTAGAAGCATACTGAAAAATGTTCTAATTGTTATTGTTGCTTTGCGACCTCAGACAATTCTGGATTTCATATGAAGCTGGTCCCTATATGTGGAGGTCTGGGGAGATGGAAAAAAGAGGCAGACAGTCTAGGTTGTTAGGTAGCAGGTTTAATTAGCATGGGAACTTACTTATAAGGATTGTCTTTGGATGGCGGCAGGATGAGTAGATTCCTGGGGCTCCTGGGTGGCTCAGTGGGTTAAGCCTCTGCCTTCGGCTCAGGTCATGATCCCAGGGTCCTGGGATCAAGCCCCACATCAGGCTCTCTGCTCAGTGGGGAGCCTGCTTCCTCCTCTCTCTGCCTGCCTCTCTGCCTACTTGTGATCTCTCTCTGTCAAATAAATAAATAAAATCTTAAAAATAAAAATGAGTAGATTCCTGCACCTGCCCACCAGAATCGTAAAAGTTTATTTAAAGGCCTTAACTCAATTCATTCATGTACATGGTCCAAGTAGTCTCACCACCACATTACTATCTCAAGGCTCTATCCTTGCCTCTCAGGGTAGCTTCTTGGAGCAGGGCATATAAGCAGAACAGGCATTCAAAGGACAGGGGAGGCAAGGAGGGGTTGCCAATTTTTGGATCCAGTTCAAGGGCCAACCAATGGTCACATTATCTTAAAGACCTCCCTTAATACTAATATTAAATGAAAGCAGGTATGTTCAAAAGACTTTAAAGGAATCAACGGGCAGATTCTTCTAATCAGAACAGTTTTGAAGAACTAAAATTTTCATTAATCACTATAAAAACTAAAATTTGTGAAATTAAGCAAATATTTATAAAGTGAAAAGAAAATATTGGAAGAGACAATTGCCAAGAAATTTCCAAATTAGTGTCAGACATCAAAAATAAATCACTTGGAATTTTAAGTACTATGAATACATTAGTTAGTTTTCTCTAGTTATGCTATAATGATAGGTCCCAAATTATAACAATATCAAAAGTTTATTTCTTGCTCCTTTTATGTATTGGTATGGGTCAGATTTGGCTCTGTTTATGGAGTCTTCATTCAGGGTCCAGATTGAAAGAAAAACCTTAATCTTCCTCATGGAACTTTGGTTCAGATATGGCTTATGTCCCTTCTGTGCATGTTTCTTTTTTCTAAAGCAAGTCACATAGCCAGTCTTAAAGTCATTGTGGTGAGAAGCGAACTTCTTTAATAGGGAGACTCTGTAAGTATAGAACTGAATAAAGGCAGGGGTATTTGGAACAAATCTGACAATATATTGCAGAAAATAAAAAAAATATGTATTTTCAAAAGTTCTCAAATACAAGAATAGATACTTGATTCTATATGTAACATTGCCAAATGTTACACTTAATTGTGGATTCTTTAAGAATCTCATGTTATCTGTAAGACTAGGGAAACCAATTTGGAAAGGGTAAATCATTGTGTTCCCATTGAAGATCGTATATATAAACCATGGAAAAATCTATAATACTTGGAGTTCAGACAGTTTAGGAACTTTAGTCTTGGGAAATACATTGAGGTGGGGGAGATTATGTCTCATGGTCAAGGGTGATAAATTTTTTTTTTTAAAGATTTTATTTATTTATTTGACAGAGAGAGATCACAAGCAGGCAGAGAGGCAGGCAGAGAGAGAGGAGGAAGCAGGCTCCCTGCTGAGCAGAGAGCCCGATGCGGGGCTCGATCCCAGGACCCTGAGATCATGACCTGAGCCGAAGGCAGAGGCTTAACCCACTGAGCCACCCAGGCGCCCCGAAAGTAGTAATTCTAAATGATCAATTAGTGGTGTGTTTCATTATTTTATATCATTTAATTTATCTTTCAGTAGTATATTTATTTTATGTTCTTGTTTTAGTGAAAAGATAATAGATTGTGCAATATAGGTGGCTACTTAACATGTCTGTTGTCTAATATTTGTTCTACAATGTTGGAAGGAAAAAGAATGTTTCAAAAAAATAGATTGATAAATAAGTGTGGATGCATTATGTACACGGAATTACTTAAATTCTCAGTCTTAGGGTCTTAGATAAATTTGAGATGTTAATCTCTGTATTGGTTGAGAATCTTTCAGGTGGAAGTCAAAGAAAGCTGAATTAATTAAGAAACCCACAAATGTAAGATGCAGCTGGATACTGGGAGTTCAAGCAATGTTGTCAAATTTCCATTACTCATTTCATTCATATTCTCTCTTTCTCCTGCATGTAGATTTCATTCTTTAATTATGCTCTTTAGATGCAGTAAGGGAGTTGATTTCAGATGGTCCAAATTCAAATGCAATCTACATTGTAATATATGGGAATGAGAGGGTCTATCTTTCCAACCCTGGGAGGAAAACACATAATTGACTTGGCTTTGGTCAGATATTCTTCTCTGAAATAATTTTGTGACCATAGGGATAATGTGTCCTTTTTGAGAATGATAGAGATGATCATTGACACATCATCTTAGACCATATGGAGTTCAGGAAGGCTGATTCCCTAAAGGAATGGATACTGACCAAGAAACATATGTCCACTAAAATTATGTACGGCAGTGACATGAAAATGCATCTTAAATGACTAAAAGTTAACAGAGCTTTTCCAAATAAAAGAAAAACGTGAGAGCTTCTAACAGGTATTGTGGCATGAATATTTCTACATAATTATAAATCTATTTTCAGCTCTGAGCTATCCCAAGTCTATTCTCCTCCCTAAAAGATAATCTGGAAAAACACTACTTATTACTTCAACAGACAAAACATAATCACAAATTAGTGTGAAACACACAGACAAGAGAAAAACTACTAGAACACAACACAAATAGAAGAGAAAACCACTCTGTGGTGCATAGTAAAATACACTATATAGATATTTGTTCCAGAGGAAGGAAATAAAGACATCTAGTGAATTGATAGAGATTTTTTTAATTTAGAATTTTATCTTTCCCTAATTATAGAGTCTAATTTTCTTGAATTAATATTGAATGTTATGATTTGAGGAATCATAGAGCTGATGTGGGGATGAAAAAGTGATTTGAGAGACACATGAGTAGATGAAATATATTGTCAGAAATGAAACAAAGTGAGATAAGAATGGAAGGTCATACCAATATAAGGAAAACTAATTTAGTCAACCCTCATAAAATATTTTTACCAGCCCCTAAGATAAAAAAGAATTAATAAATACACTCAGATGCCACATTATTCCATTCATCGTAGATTTGTTTCTCAACTTGGCCTGTTTCTGTTATCCTTGATTAACTTTTGCCAACTTGTGATAATACTCTATCTTTGTTCCTACAGAATTTTTTTTTTCCCCTGTCTGGGAATATTTAGACTTTCATCTTGTATCCTAGTGTTCTTAAGTTTCAACATAGTGAAATTAAGTATGAGCCTTTTTTTTTTTCCATTTAAAGAGATACTAATTAGGTCCCTTTAATCTGAAAATTCTAATTGTTTGGCTAAAGGCATCTTTCTTCTATTGATTTTTTAAATTATTATTATCTTCTCCACCCATTCACTTTTTTAGTGTTTTTTTTTTTCCAGAACTTCTACTAAATGGCTATTGAAATGTCTGAAAATATGGTGCTGAGAAAATAAAAATCCAATCAAGATAGAATTATCTCCACAAAACAGGGAAAAGAAAGAAAGCTGTTTTATTACAAAATGGTATGTATCTATAGTGCCATGCACATTGTAGGCAGTCTGCAAAAGAGTCTACAAAGTCTAGACAGAATTTCACACACATTAGTTAGGGAGAACAGGAGAAAGAGCAATTTATACACTTCTTATCTCCTTGTGATAGGCTCCTGGATCTCCTGAGGGACTCTTGAGTTTATTTTAGACATCTGTGTATACATTTCTGTGAGTCAGAAGGCCCTTAAAAACAATAGACCAGGCCTACTATCAAGTCTATTATGCTTCTAAGGAGACATACCAAAGGGGACATGATAAAATGTCATAATTTTACTTTTATAGTATGGATGTTAGCTAACATTTACCAAGCAATCAATATTGTCAAATACCTTTTTAAGGACTTTGCATATATTAACTTTGGAGCCCCATAATATTTCTAAGAAATATCTATACTACTACTACTACTACTACTACTATTAGTATCCTAAAAATGAAAAAGAAGCAGAAAGTCTTTTTAAAAATTACTTGTCAAGGTTCATGTAGTTATTAAGAGAAGCTAGGATTTAATTCCTAACAGTCTCAATCCAAAGTACGCAATCATTCCACTCACTACTTCATCATGTATATTTTTCTCTCTTTTTCATTTCTGATAATTATTTTCTTTCTGTCTTCCTAGATCTTTCTTAGTGCACTCTTCCAACTCAATAATTTACTCTGCAGTTGAGTCCATTCTGGATTTTTGTCCTTTAATTTGACTTTTACTCCTACTATCTAGATTTTTTACTATACTTTTTTTTTACTATATTTATTACATTTACTATACTTATTTTACATTTTATAAAATATTCTAAAATCTCTAAGATATTAGTTATTCTTCTATTTTCTCTTGGCTAAGAGTTTTATTACATTTTATTTTTGTTGCTTCTCTTTCTTGGTATTGTTTCTAACAAGTTTCAGTGAAACTTGATGATAGGCATATACTTGAATTTTCTGACTATTCAAATGATTGTGAAGTATGATGTTCAAAGGGATATACTGGTAGCTTACTTTTAAAAGATGGTGGCACTCTGTAATCCATTGACTTTTTATTGTTATTGTTATCTCTTTGGTCCAAACATCTGGTCTCCCTACTTTAAAAAGAAAATAGCTTGCAGTTAAAAACAAATTGCAGGGCGCCTGGGTGGCTCAGTGGGTTAAGCCGCTGCCTTCGGCTCAGGTCATGATCTCAGGGTCCTGGGGTCGAGTCCCGCATTGGGCTCTCTGCTCAGCAGGGAGCCTGCTTCCCTCTCTCTCTCTCTCTCTGCCTGCCTCTCTGTCTACTTGTGATCTCTCTCTGTCAAATAAATAAATAAAATCTTTAAAAATAAATAAATAAATAAATAAAAACAAATTGCAAAAGGAGTGAGATAAAGTTCAAGCAAAAGTATGGAAATGTAGTGCTAGAAAACAATAAATATCATTAAAGTCAAATATCCTGGTCTGCATATGATGAAAATTAAATTTAGAGATGCAGAGTGACTTCCATAAGAAAATATAGTTCTGGGACGCCTGGGTGGCTCAGTTGGTTAAGCTGCTGCCTTCGGCTCAGGTCATGATCCCAGAGTCCTGGGATCGAGTCCCACATCGGGCTCCTTGTTCTGTGGGGAGCCTGCTTCTCCCTCTGCCTGCTGCTCTGTCTGCCTGTGCTCGCTCTCTCTCTCTCTCTCTGACAAATAAATAAATAAAATCTTAAAAAAAAATAAAAGAAAATATAGTTCATTTAAACATTAATCTAGGAATTAAACACAGTCCTTTTTTATTGACAACCCAGAGTTCTGTCACTTCTTAATATCAAATTTTATCAGTCTTAAAGTTTGTCATAAATATATTCAATTAGGGCTTCAAAACAATTCTGATACACGACATTAAATTAATATTCAAAAGAAATTTTATAACTTATATACACATTTATTTTGCAAGGAACATTCATTTGGAGGAAGGGAAACAGACTTCATGAAACATTTCAGCTAAATTATAATCTCTATTTTTTTTTTTTTTTTTTTTTTTTTTTTTACTAAATACCTAGAGTATTCTTCAAACCAAATTTTGATCTGGGAGGTAGAAGAGTACAGAGTCTATGATCCTGAGTTGGGAAATTTGAAATAATCAAAGCTTTACCATCAACTAGCTCCTTGACTTGAGCAAGCATTCAAACTCTCTGGGTTTCAGGTTCTTTATCTGCACATTTAAAAAGTAGTATGGAGACTCTCTGGGGCCCTTCCATCTGTAAGTCATTAATTCAGTCTTATTTAAACTCTACAGAACCCAGAGCTTCTTATTATTAGCTCATTGAATTTGTGTGCTAACCATGGTACATTTTTGTTTAAACAAACCTTGAGACAATTAGGAGATTTGGAATATATATAAGATTTTTTTTTTTTTTCTGTGAGTGGGTTGAAAGCTTCTATATTCTGAGTTTACTACAAATACATTGGTTCTCAGGCATTCATTTGGGTTTTTATATTCTAGATATTTTTTCTATGTATATCTGTCTTAATGTCTATAAAATTGGGATAGTAACAGCACCTAGTTCAGAGAAGTTATAGTGAGGATGAAATTCATAAAACATGCCAAATGATTAAAATATTACCTTGCACATCTAATTCCAAAATGTTAGCTATTATCCTTCACCTCCCCAATGTGGTCATCTTCTCTCTTTGCATAGAAATATTTATGATGTATTAATATTGTATTTGACAGTTGGTAAATAGATCCTATGGTATAGAATGTCGAATATATAAATTAAAGCACTAAACTAATGTTCTAAAGCTAGAGTTCAGATGGATGTTTATCTTTATTTAAAATATGATATATTGATGAATTTTCTGCCTAATACAGAAAATTTCAAGCTAAATCAAAATTTCTCTCTCTTTTCCCCCATCCCACTCCTGTCTCCCCCTTCCTCATTCCTACCATCTTTCAACTTTTCCCAATACCTTATACTGAGTCAAAACCAGGAAGACTGTCCTTATTGGATTGAAAATTTAAAAAGTAAACAAGCTTCAAAAATAAATAATCATATAAGATATTTTCTAGACAATTTTCCTTCTTTCTGTTTTTTCATCTTTCTGCTCTTGAATTTTTATTTTCTTATTACTGTTTCTCAAATCCCTCTCCTTTGGCAACCTCTTGATCCTCTTTTAGGCTGCTAAATGGTAATGACTCTTGCCTCTCTAAGGAGGGAGAAACTGCTTTCCTATCAAAAGTATGATAAAACTCTTAAACACTCCCATTCATATCTGTGTGATAGAGCCAAACTATAAAAAGTAAAAACTAATGGGAATGCAACTTGCTACAGCCATTCTAGAAAACAGTATGGAGTTTCCTCACAATGTTAAGAATAGAGCTACCCTACAACCCAGCAATTTTAATATTGGGTATTTACCCCAGAGATACAGGCATAGTGAAAAGAAGCGAAACCACTCCAATGTTCATAGCAACAATGTCCACAATAGCCAAACTGTGGCAGGAGCCAAGATGCCTTTCAACAGATCAATGGATAAAGAAGATGTGGTACATAGACACAATGGAATATTATTCAGCCATCAGAAATGATGAGCACCCACCATTTGCATCAACATGGATGGAACTGGAAGGGATTATGTCAAGTGAAGTAAGTCAAAAAGAGAAAGACAATTATATGGTTTCACTCATATGTGGAACATAAGCAATAGCACGGAGGACCATAGGGGAAGGGCAGGAAATCTAAAGGGGGCAGAAATCAGAGAGGGAAATGAACCATGAGAGACTATGGACCCTGAGAAACAATCTGGGGGTTTCAGACGGAAGGAGAGGAGAGGGAGGGTATAACAGGATGAAGGGTATTGAAGAGAGCATGTGCTATGATGAGCACTGGGCGTTATACTTAACTAATGAATCATTGAACACTGCATCAAGGAATAATTAAGTACTATACAGTGACTAACTGAACATATTAAAAAATAAACATAAAAAAAGTCAAACTTTAATAGTAAAACTAGCTAAACTAGCTACAAATTAAAGTTTGGAATTGGTAAGCTTCCAGTAGTATCAATAGATTAAAACCTTGTTCAGAAATAAATTACTTAAATAAACCATAGAAAATTGAGAATAAGGCCTTGAAAAAAAAAATCAACATTTAAGCAGAGGGTGAAGTGGAAGGACAGGGTGGTAGGCAAGAAAAGTCATCCAAATTTGGATAAGGGAAAGAAAACAGGCAATGTTTTCTCCTTTTAGTTTTTGTTTGTTGGTTGGTTGGTTTGTTTTTGTTTTTTTAAGATTTTATTTATTTATTTGAGAGAGAGAGAAAAAAAACAAACAAACAAACAGGGGGAGCAGCAGATGGATAGAGACAAAAGCAGGCTCTCCACTGAGCAGGGAGCCTGATGTGTCCTTAATCTCAGGACCCCAGAATCATGATCTGAGCCAAAGGCAGATGTTTAACTGACTGAGCCACCCAGACTCCCCTTCTTTTAGGGTTTTAAATAATTTTATAAAAAGGAACTCGAAATTTTATCGAAAATCCACTGAATAGTCTACTTTTTGATGTTAAAATATATAAAATGTGAATTCGATACTTCCCAATTTTTGCTTTCATTAAGTAACACATTAAAGAACACACTTGAGTAAGTGGAGTCTTTTCTGAAGCTTTAACATGTGCAGTTTTTGGGGGAGGAGTCAAGATGGCGGAGAAGTAGCAGGCTGAGACTACTTCGGGTAGTGGAGATCAGCTAAATAGCTTATCTAAAGATTGCAAACACCTACAAATCCAACGGGAGATTGAAGAGAAGAAGAACAGCAATTCTAGAAACAGAAAATCAACCACTATCTGAAAGGTAGGACTGGCGGAAAAGTGAATCCAAAGCGACGGGAAGATAGACCGTGGGGGGAGGGGACGGCTCCCGGCGAGCAGCAGAGCAACGGAGCAAAATCAGGACTTTTAAAAGTCTGTTCCGCTGAGGGACATCGCTCCAGAGGCTTAACTGGGGTGAAGCCCAGGCGGGGTCAGCGCGGCCTCAGGTCCCGCAGGGTCGCAGAAGGATTGAGGGTGTCTGAGTGTTGCAGAGCTCACAGGTATTGGAACGGGGAAGCCGGCTACAGAGACAGAGCCGAGGAGTGACTCTCAGCTCGGGGTTGCCTTGGACCGGTCGCAGGCACGGTCAGCTCGTGCGCAGCCGGAGGCCAGGGTGGCGGGAGTCATTGGGCGCTGCTCTCTGGGGGCGCACTGAGGAGTGGGGCCCTGGGCTCTCGGCTCCTCTGGGCTGGAGACCAGGAGGCCGCCATCTTCATTCCCGTCCTCCGGACTCTACGGAAAGCGCTCAGGGAACAAAAGCTCCCGAAAGCAAACCCGAGCGGATTACTCAGCGTGGCCCCGGGTAAGGGCGGGGAAACTCCGCCTGGGGCAAAGACGCTTGAGAATCACTACAACAGGCCCCTCCCCCAGAAGATCAACGGGAAACCCAGCCAGGACCAAGTTCACCTACCGAGGAGTCCAGTTTCAATACCAAGGAGAGCAGCGGAATTCCAGAGGAGAAGAAAGCAAAGCACGGAACTCATGGTTTCTCCCCATGATTTTTCAGCCTTGCAGTTAATTTAATTTTTTTTCTTTTTCAATTTTTTTTTCTTTTTCTCTTCTTCTGCTAAATTTTTTTAACTTTTACCGTTTTCTTTTTTAACGTTTTTTAAATAGTTTATCTAATATATATATATATATATATATATATATATATATATATATATTTTCCACTTTTTATATTTTTTCTTTATCGGCTTTCTTTTTTTAAATAGTTTCTTTTTTTTTTTCTTTTTGAACCCCTTTTTATCCCCTTTCTCCCCCCTCACAATTTGGGATCTCTTCTGATTTGGCTAAAGCATATTTTCCTGGGGTTGTTGCCACCCTTTTAGTATTTTACTTGCTCCTTCATAAACACTTATCTGGACAAAATGACAAGGCGGAAAAATTCACAACAAAAAAAAGAACAAGAGGCAGTACCAAAGGCTAGGGACCTAATCAATACAGACATTGGTACTATGTCAGATATAGAGTTCAGAATGACGATTCTCAAGGTTCTAGCCGGGCTTGAAAAAGGCATGGAAGATATTAAAGCAACCCTCTCAGGAGATATAAAAGCCCTTTCTGGAGAAATAAAAGAATTAAATCTAACCAAGTTGAAATCAAAAAAGCTATTAATGAGGTGCAATCAAAAATGGAGGCTCTCACTGCTAGGATAAATGAGGCAGAAGAAAGAATTAGTGATATAGAAGACAAATGACAGAGAATAAAGAAGCTGAACAAAAGAGGGACAAACAGCTACTGGACCATGAGGGGAGAATTCGAGAGATAAGTGACACCATAAGAGGAAACAACATTAGAATAATTGGGATTCCAGAAGAAGAGGAAACAGAGAGGGGAGCAGAAGGTATATTGGAGAGAATTATTGGAGAAAATTTCCCCAATATGGCAAAGGCAAAAAGCATCAAAATTCAAGAGGTTCAGAGAACCCCCCCTCAAAATCAATAAGAATAGGTCCACACCCCGTCACCTAATAGTAAAATTTACAAGTCTTAGTGACAAAGAAAAGATCCTGAAAGCAGCCTGGGAAAAGAAGTCTGTAACGTACAATGGTAAAACTATTAGATTGGCAGCAGACTTATCCACAGAGACCTGGCAGGCCAGAAAGAGCTGGCATGATATATTCACAGTACTAAATGAGAAAAACATGCAGCCAAGAATACTATATCCAGCTAGGCTATCATTGAAAATCGAAGGAGAGATTAAAAGCTTCCAGGACAAACAAAAACTGAAAGAATTTGCAAATACCAAACCAGCTCTACAGGAAATATTGAAAGGGGTCCTCTAAGCAAAGAGAGACCCTAAAAGTAGTAGATCAGAAAGAAACAGAGACAATATACAATAACAGTCACCTTACAGGCAATACAATGGCACTAAATTCATATCTCTCAATACTTACCCTGAATGTTAATGGGCTAAATGCCCCAATCAAAAGACACAGGGTATCAGAATGGAGAAAAAAACAAAACCCATCTATATGTTGCCTACAAGAAACTCATCTTAAACCTGAAGACACCTCCAGATTTAAAGTGAGGGGGTGGAAAAGAATTTACCATGCTAATGGACATCAGAAGAAAGCAGGAGTGGCAATCCTTATATCAGATCAATTAGATTTTAAGCCAAAGACTATAATAAGAGATGAGGAAGGACACTATATCATACTCAAAGGAACTGTCCAACAAGAAGATCTAACAATTTTAAATATCTATGCCCCTAACGTGGGAGCAGCCAACTATATAAACCAATTAATAACAAAATAAAAGAAACACATCGACAAGAATACAATAATAGTAGGGGATTTTAACACTCCCCTCACTGAAATGGACAGATCATCCAAGCAAAAGATCAACAAGGAAATCAAGGCCTTAAATGACACACTGGACCAGATGTACATCAAGATATATTCAGAACATTTCATCCCAAAGCAACAGAATACACATTCTTCTCTAGTGCACATGGAACATTCTCCAGAATAGATCACATTCTTGGTCTTAAATCAAGTCTCAACCAGTATCAAAAGATTGGGATCATTCCCTGCATATTTTCAGACCACAGTGCTCTAAAGCTAGAAGTCAATAACAAGAGGAAATTTGGAAAGAACCCAAATACATGGAGACTAAACAGCATCCTTCTAAAGAATGAATGGGTCAACCAGGAAATTAAAGAAGAATTGAAAAAATTTATGGAAACAAATGATAATGAAAACACAACGGTTCAGAATCTGTGGGACACAACAAAGGTAGTCCTGAGAGGAAAATATATAGTGGTACAAGCCTTTCTCAAGAAACAAGAAAGGTCTCAGGTACACAACCTAACCCTACACCTAAAGGAGCTGGAGAAAGAACAAGAAAGAAACCCTAAACCCAGCAGGAGAAGAGAAATCATAAAGATTAGAGCAGAAATCAATGAAATAGAAACCAAAAAAACAATAGAACAAATCAACGAAACTAGGAGCTGGTTCTTTGAAAGAATTAATAAGATCGATAAACCCCTGGCCAGACTTATCAAAAAGAAAAGAGAAAGGACCCAAATAAATAAAATCATGAATGAAAGAGGAGAGATCACAACGAACACCAAAGAAATACAGACAATTATAAGAACATACTATGAGCAACTCTACGCCAACAAATTGGACAATCTGGAAGAAATGGATGCATTCCTAGAGACATATAAACTACCACAACTGAACCAGGAAGAAATAGAAAGCCTGAACAGACCCATAAGCAGTAAGGAGATTGAAACAGTCATCAAAAATCTCCAAACAAACAAAAGCCCAGGGCCAGATGGCTTCCCGGGGGAATTCTACCAAACATTTAAAGAAGAACTAATTCCTGGGGCGCCTGGGTGGCTCAGTGGGTTAAGCCGCTGCCTTCGGCTCAGGTCATGATCTCGGAGTCCTGGGATCGAGCCCCGCATCGGGCTGTCTGCTCTCTCGGGGAGCCTGCTTCCTCCTCTCTCTCTGCCTGCCTCTCTGCCTGCTTGTGATCTCTCTGTCAAATTAAAAAAAAAAAATCAAATAAAATGCTGACCTTTATTTAAAAAAAAAAAAAAAGAAGAAGAACTAATTCCTATTCTCCTGAAACTGTTCCAAAAAATAGAAATAGAAGGAAAACTTCCAAACTCATTTTATGAGGCCAGCATCACCTTGATCCCAAAACCAGACAAGGATCCCAACAAAAAAGAGAACTACAGACCAATATCCTTGATGAACACAGATGCAAAAATTCTCGCCAAAATACTAGCCAATAGGATTCAACAGTACATTAAAGGGATTATTCACCACGACCAAGTGGGATTTATTCCAGGGCTGCAAGTTTGGTTCAACATCCGCAAATCAATCAATGTGATACAACACATTAATAAAAGAAAGAACAAGAACCATATGATACTCTCCATAGATGCTGGAAAAGCATTTGACAAAGTACAGCATCCCTTCCTGATCAAAACTCTTCAAAGTGTAGGGATAGACAGCACATACCTCAATATTATCAAAGCCATCTATGAAAAACCCACCACAAATATCATTCTCAATGGAGAAAAACTGAAAGCTTTTCCGCTAAGGTCAGGAACACGGCAGGGATGTCCGTTATCACCACTGCTATTCAACATAGTACTAGAAGTCCTAGCCTCGGCAATCAGACAACAAAAGGAAATTAAAGGCATCCAAATCGGCAAAGAAGAAGTCAAACTATCACTCTTTGCAGATGATATGATACTATATGTGGAAAACCCAAAAGACTCCACTCCAAAACTGCTAGAACTTGTACAGGAATTCAGTAACGTGTCAGGATATAAAATCAATGCACAGAAATCAGTTGCATTTCTCTACACCAACAACAAGACAGAAGAAAGAGAAATTAAGGAGTCCATCCCATTTACAATTGCACCCAAAACTATAAGATACCTAGGAATAAACCTAACCAAAGAGACTAAGAATCTATACTCAGAAAACTATAAAGTACTCATGAAAGAAATTGAGGAAGGCACAAAGAAATGGAAAAATGTTCCATGCTCCTGGATTGGAAGAACAAATATAGTGAAAATGTCTATGCTACCTAAAGCAATCTACACATTTAATGCAATTCCTATCAAAGTACCATCCATTTTTTTCAAGGAAATGGAACAAATAATCCTAAAATTTATATGGAACCAGAAAAGACCTCGAATAGCCAAAGGAATATTGAAAAAGAAAGCCAAAGTTGGTGGCATCACAATTCCGGACTTCAAGCTCTATTACAAAGCTGTCATCATCAAGACAGCATGGTACTGGCACAAAAACAGACACATAGATCAATGGAACAGAATAGAGAGCCCAGAAATGGACCCTCAACCTTATGGTCAACTCATCTTCGACAAAGCAGGAAAGAATGTCCAATGGAAAAAAGACAGCCTCTTCAATAAATGGTGTAGGGAAAATTGGACAGCCACATGCAGAAAAATGAAATTGGATCATTTCCTTACACCACACACGAAAATAGACTCAAAATGGATGAAGGATCTCAATGTGAGAAAGGAATCCATCAAAATCCTCGAGGAGAACACAGGCAGCAACCTCTTCGACCTCACCCACAGCAACTTCTTCCTAGGAACATCGCCAAAGGCAAGGGAAGCAAGGGCAAAAATGAACTATTGGGATTTTATCAAGATCAAAAGCTTTTGCACAGCAAAGGAAACAGTGAACAAAACCAAAAGACAACTGACAGAATGGGAGAAGATATTTGCAAATGACATATCATTTAAAGGGCTAGTGTCCAAAATCTATAAAGAACTTAGCAAACTCAACACCCAAAGAACAAATAATCCAATCAAGAAATGGGCAGAAGACATGAACAGACATTTCTGCAAAGAAGACATCCAGATGGCCAACAGACACATGAAAAAGTGCTCCACATCACTCGGCATCAGGGAAATACAAATCAAAACCACAATGAGATATCACCTCACACCAGTCAGAATGGCTAAAATGAACAAGTCAGGAAATGACAGATGCTGGCGAGGATGTGGAGAAAGGGGAACCCTCCTACACTGTTGGTGGGAATGCAAGCTGGTGCAACCACTCTGGAAAACAGCATGGAGGTTCCTCAAAATGTTGAAAATAGAACTACCCTATTACCCAGCAATTGCACTGCTGGGTATTTACCCTAAAGATACAAACGTAGTGATCCGAAGGGGCACGTGCACCCGAATGTTTATAGCAGCAATGTCTACAATAGCCAAACTATGGAAAGAACCTAGATGTCCATCTACAGACGAATGGATAAAGAAGATGTGGTATATATACACAATGGAATACTATGCAGCCATCAAAAGAAATGAAATCTTGCCATTTGCGACGACGTGGATGGAACTAGAGGGTATCATGCTTAGCGAAATAAGTCAATTGGAGAAAGACAACTATCATATGATCTCCCTGATATGAGGGAGAGGAGATGCAACATGGGTGGTTGATGGGGTAGGAGAAGAGTAAATGAAATAAGATGGGATTGGGAGGGAGACAAACCATAAGTGACTCTTAATCTCACAAAACAAACTGAGGGTTGATGGGGGGAGGGGGTTGGGAGAGGGAGATGGGGTTATGGATATTGGGGAGGGTATGAGCTATGGTGAGTGCTGTGAAGTGTGTAAACCTGGCGATTCGCAGACCTGTACCCCTGGGGATAAAAATAAATGTTTATAAAGCTGTAAAAAAAAGAAAAAAAAAAAAAGAAAGGATGAATACCCAAGTTACCCAAGTTTTGTAGCAACATGGATGGGACTGGAAGAGATTATGCTGAGTGAATTAAGTCAAGCAGAAGAGTCAATTATCATATGGTTTCACTTATTTGTGGAGCATAACAAATAGCATGGAGGACAAGGGGAGATGGAGAGGAGAAGGGAGTTGAGGGAAATTGGAAGGGGAGGTGAACCATGAGAGACTATGGACTCTGAAAAACGATCTGAGAATTTTGAAGGGGTGGGGGGTGGGAGGTTGGGGGCACCAGGTGGTGGGTATTGTAGAGGGCACGGATTGCATGGAGCACTGGGTGTGGTGCAAAAATAATGAATACTGTTATGCTGAAAAAATAAAAAAACTAAAAAAAAAAAAACATGTGCAGTTTTTTATTATTTATAGGTGACTTCATAAGTACATTAACATCTAATGATGAGAAATTAGATGGCATTATGGATCACTTAGCTCATTCTCATAATAATTATTTATCTGCTATGCAGGGATAATTATATTTTGGGATTTTCTTTGCTAGTTTGGGAAGAGGTTTCTTGTACATGACAAGTTCTACTTTCATACCTTATATAGTAACTTATAATTACAATATTATGATAATCTTCTGCCATCCATTGTGGTTAAAGCAAGGTCTGAAATGTGTTTTAAGGAATATATCCCAGGATAGATTTTTCTACCTATCTTTTATCTTTAAGTTAAAAGTCCTTGTCATTAACTTACTTTCTCATTTTAATGGTTTCCTCAACAGTTTTTGCAACTTGTAGCTAGTAAATGAGCAGACTGTGGGATAATTACAAAGCTAACTTAGAGTCAGGACACCAAGTTTCCTTTCATAATCCTGTCACTGATACATTGTAAAACTTTAGGGAAACTATTTAACATGTAGGTGAGTTTACCAACAATCCCTAAAATCTTTTCTAATTTAAAATTCTTTGCCATCTAAAGAACTCCTGTAAGTTGACATTATGAAATGTGTTTGAAAGATGTTTCATATCACTAAAACATGACAAATATATAATCATACATCTCACCATTTTCTCCACATTGTTCTGGAAAAAGATATGGCAGGCAGAGAATTGGTAGATAGTCTTTAAAACTTTATTAAAGTTTAGAGTGGAGTCAGTTGGATAAAAATCCTATTCTTTCTGAAGTGAAATCTCTGTCTTTCCTCACCCTGTCAACTCTAGGGAGAAGTACTGCTTTTGCCAAAAGACAGGAAAGCTGTAACAACAATGGAATTCCCATCACCCTGCTACAATCCCTACTGTAATGCTTATGTCAGATGTGACAAATTTTGAAAAGGTCTGTGCAACTAATAGCTAACATGCACCTCTATTCTCCAGACAATCCTAAAGCAAAGAAAAATAGAGTCTTTGATTTTTCTTTGGTGCTGGGTAATACTGTGATGGTACTAAAAGCACCACTATAAAAAAATGCTAATAGGTATTTGTAAACTATCTGAAGATTATGTGTAAAACTATATTTATTTGATAAATGAAGTAAACAGAATATTCAAGTTATTTATAATCTTTATGCATGTGGTATAATCCCATTGGGCAGATTATTGTCAAATTAAGATAGTGCTACTTTATAGTACCCAAAACAAATCATATGTTATAGTAATATGATTTCAAGAATCACTAAGGTGATCTGAATTCTGAGCTAGAATTCTGAAGTCAAGTTCACTTTTCAATTCATTTTCTTATTATACCGTGTGTGATAATAAGCAAGTAATTCAGCAATTCCTGGGAAATTGTTTTATCTCCTGAACAATGCCTATCTGACAAACCGAGAGAATGAAATATTCATATGGATACTAAATAACATTCTAAATAATTGTGTGAGATTTAATTTCAAATCAAAATGGGGTTCTTTTATTTTATCAGTAGTAGTGAGTTGGTTTTTTTTTAAGATTTTATTAATTTATTTGACAGACAGAGAATCACAAGTAGGCGGAGAGACAGAGAGAGAGAGAGGAGGAAGCAGGCTCCCCGCTAAGCATAGAGCCCAATCCAGGGCTTGATCTCAGGACCCCAGGATCATGACCTGAGCCGAAGGCAGAGGCTTTAACCCACTGAGCCACCCAGGTGCCCCAGTAGTAGTGAGTTTTTATCTAATCCCATTTTGGAGTAATAAAGTTGGAAAAAACTCATTAATTCCTGACTTCTTTAAATGTTTTAAAAATCTTCTTTAAATTCCTGACTTCTTTAAACTTCTTAAAATGTTATTGATGCTTCTCTCATTCATCTAAATTAATTAGTAAAAGGACAAATAAAGTTGAATGAAGGATGAGAACACTCATGGTGAATATACCATAACAAAGTCTTGCTGAGTCACTCTACTGTACTGTACAGCAGTACAGCTGACATTAACGTAATATTGTGTATCAACTATACTCAAATAAAATGAAATTCAAGACATTTTCACCTCATAAAGAGTAAAAAAGAAGAACATAGAATCTCTCCCAACTCCAAACACGCTGAATGATCAGAAAGAAAGGAACTGTACTTCTTGACAAGACCAAATTGTAACCAATTCCTAGGCTTATAAGCAGATGAATGGACACTAGGGATGAGGAAAGGTAAGCCATTGTTGCTTTAAATTCAGACTAGCTCAGTTCTTTTCCCCATTTTAAGTAAACTTCAGCATCTATAATCAGATGGAGTTCAATATTATTCATCTGTTCTTAGGCCTCCTGTCATATCTTTTCTAAGCTCCACCTCTGCACTGACAGATGGTTTTTACATAGTATTACAAATAATTTTTCTAGAAATTCTCTTAGTCCTAACTTATATTTAGATGATGGCAGTTTTTGTCTCATCATCTTAGGTGTTTTACAGAATTTCATTTATATTATTGCTGATTTAGGTAGCTCTCTATATTTTGTACACATCAAGATAATATTAATTTATAAATAACAATTTACCATTCTCTGAATGAGCAGTGAAGTCTTTTAAAATATGAAAAAAAAATCTAATGTTGAGAGTTACAGACATAAAGAATCCCTACTACTAAAATATACAGCCCAAAATAAACACAAGGTACTATGTTTACCATGGTTTTATATATATATGTATAATATACATATATATACATATATAAAACTTAATATATTTATATTTTATATATATAATTACATTTTAATATTTAGTTTTAGTATTGCCAATAATGTTTTATCTGCCTACCTCTGGAGATACTATGGATTTTACCACTATTCTTCCAGAAGGTGAATTGAAGAATTTTCCAAGCTATTATGGTAATGATTTAAAGTATTACATAATTTACTTATATTTCTATCTATGTCTGCCATTTAACTTTCCAATAAATAACTTCAAAGACAACAGATTTAAATTTTTTGGCAATGGGCTATGTGAGGCAATGATATTGAAATCTGGAGATAATTACGGTAGTTTATCATTAAAGGTATATTAATTAGGATAGTACTGAGAGAGAGAGAGACAGAGGGAGAGAGAATTTTTGCAGCTAATAATAAAAATCTACATTGGTTTGAATAGTAATATGAGAAATACAGAAAGAAAGGCAAAGAAATAAAGTTAGAATAGCCTCAACAAAATAAATTATTTTATAATACTATCTGGGATCAAGTTATTTGAATTAAAATATTTACTATAAGTCAGATTGATTGATAATTATCATGTTCCCTAAGTTCCAATGTTTAATAACTAGATTTCTCTCTTTATTCCACTATGTACCTTCCAATTTTTATCCCAATAGTACAAATTTTATTTTATTTTATTTTATTTTTTTTAAAGATTTTATTTATTTATTTGACAGACAGAGATTACAAGTAGGCAGAGAGGCAGTCAGAGAGAGAAGGAAGCAGGCTCCCTGCTGAGCAAAGAGCCCGATGTGGGGCTCGATCCCAGGACCCTGGGATCATGACCTGAGCTGAAGGCAGAGGCTTTAACCACCGAGCCACCCAGGTGCCCCAATAGTACAAATTTTAATTGGATATTTTATTTTAAGTGGAATATTAAAAATATGATCTAGGTAGACTATTTTCTTTTTAATGAAATTAAAAATTTTCTTACATACATATATACATGCATGATAATAGACTGTTGAGAATAATTGGGATCTATCTATATCCGGCCTTTGGTTTCATTTTTTTCTAAACCATTCCAAAGATAAGGGTATATCAAATTTCTTCTGAATAATATATATAAAAAGGTTGAAATAACATGAAAGTGTGTACTAAAATTAAAATGTATATTTTAGAGACATATTTAAGCAAAAACTTTCATCTTTGGTAAAAATAGGCAGTGATTTGGCTTTAATTTCTTCACTTCTCATTCAGAAAACCAACTAGGTCATCAAGGATAACAAAAAAGATTTTCAAAACTACATTTTCAGCTAAATTAGGACACAGAAATGCCTCCAAATTTCATATGTGGTAAAAATGTGGCCAGAAAGCAAAGCCAGCTATCGAGACCACATAGGAAGTCAAGGAAGTACTTTGAGGAGGTAAAGTGTCTTGTGGTTGCATATTTCAGATCTCTCTAGTACATATTCACTTCCAGAAGAAAACAAAAAGCCTCATCCTGATAGGAATCTGTAGTAAGTAAAGTTCTTTTCCTGTGAATTGGGAAGAAAGAAGGTGCAAAAGTGTGTGGGAGTGCCCTGAGGTGACTGATCTCATAGTCTCTACCAAATACATCTTCTAAAAGTGACGGCTTCACATTTGAAGAAAGGACTGTGTCTCTTGGTGACAGCAGACTGTAAAAAAATATCAAAGAAAACCCAACTTATCAGTAGAAGTCCCCATGAAATAAAAAAGGTTCTAAGGGTCACAGGAGGGGTGGCTACACAGAGGTGGCATGAATTACCACTGTAATAACAGATAGAGGGAGACCTGAAACTGTGAAGCCTGAAAATTCCCCTCTTTCTACACTCCACTGAAACCTCCTGCTATCAGTACAGGGAAATTAATTCAGTCCAACACAAGTGCTAGAAAAGGAAAACTCAAAAGTCGACAGAAGTAGGCTTGGGCAATATATTTTAAGAAATCAGTAGAACAATTCTAAAGATGATATAATCTCATTAATAAAAGGCTTCAATAACAACAAAAACATGATAACACATTTCCAACATATTTTTGTTTAAAATGAAGCAGTCAGACTTATGAAGTAGTAAAAACAAAAGGTAAACATCCAGAAACTCAAATAACAGTTAAATTGGAAGTAGAATCTTATGATAGAACAACAGTGGAATGTGAAATGAGTTCTGATAAAATGAAAAGAAAGGAGGAAAAATTGATAAAGAATAAATACAAAGAAACACAAAAGAGAATAGACACAATAGAAAGTACAATGAGAACACAGAAGATAAAAAAATATTGATATAATGATATATATATATACAAAAAGAAAGAAATAATGAATTAAAGTTAACATAGATATAGATCATAGGAAAGGGCAATCTAAAGTATGTATTATTAAGAAAAAAGAAAGAAAGAAATAAAAAAGAAAAGAAAAATAATTGAAAATAAGTTTCCTAAAATAACCTAAATTTTGGGGGATCCTCATCTATAGTACAAATCCCAGCATATATAGGATGACATCCACCTCTCATAACATTGGGGCAAATGGAGAAAAATGTAGTTATTACTGAGAATGAGGATAATAATTTATCCATGCCCCATAAATCTCTTGTCTATTTTCAGGATAATATGAATAAATAAACTTATATTTAAATATTATGAATAATATTTAAAGAATTCACCCTTGTTACTAGAGGGATTTCCACTCTAGATTCATGAGAATTTATAAACACATGTCACCAGACACTTGACAGATGAGAACAACAACAGTTTATTTATTAGTCACATATACTCAAAACTTAAGGATTTATAACAAGGTAGAATGTAATAAAGCTAATAAAAAAGGGTTTCTGAATTCTGGTCCATTATGTAAAGAACCTGGAAGTTCTTGTTCTGTCCTAACAACAAGTAAAAACAAAAACCTCTGTTGGGGGGTGCCTGGGTGGCTCAGTGGGTTAAAGCCTCTGCCTTCGGCTCAGGTCATGATCCCAGGGTCCTGGGATTGAGCCCTGCATCGGGTTCTCTGCTCAGCGGGGAGCCTGCTTCCTCCTCTCTCTCTGCCTGCCTCTCTGCCTACTTGTGATCTCTGTCTGTCAAATAAATAAATAAAATCTTTAAAAAAAACAAAACAAAACAAAAAAACTCTTTTGGAATAATGTTGATATAAGAAAGCCAAACTGTAATTGACTTATTGTGGACAAGTCTCAGAGTTCTCCAGGAAACCCAGTCATGGAGGGGAGGGGTGCCCTCACTTTTGTGAGTTTTATCTCCAGACAATTGATCAGGTTTCCAAAGTGAATATCAGCAAAATCCCCCCCTGCTTCTGGCAGAGGGAGGAGAAAAAGAACCATTTTGAAATACTCCAGAGAATTTTTGTAAAAAGTATTGGCCCCAAGAGAAACTACTTTACTAGAGCCTAAACTATTCAGGCTTTTTCAGAGCCTGACTGACTTCTGAGAAGGGATAAACAGTACTTTAGCCTACTCTAGCCATCCTATCCTAAGGGAGGAAACAAAACAAAACAAAACTGTGAAGCATTTATGAAGTTTGGGATTCAGAGATACTTTTTGAATACCTAGACTGAGACTTAATCATAGGACAATAGAATACATCTCATCACACCTTACCATCATGTTACTAAAAGCCTATTAACCACAGCTCTTTAAAAATAGTATGTCATGTCTGGGTATCAAGAAAAAATTACCAGGCATATCAAAAGGCAAAAATAAATAACAATTAAAAAAGACAGTGTAAGCATCAGAACAAGATATGACAGAAATATTGGGATTTTAAAACTGAGAATTTAAAACAACTATGATTAATATGTTAAGTGTGCTAATGGATAAAGTAGACGACATACAAGAATAGATGGGTAATATAAGCATAGAAATGGGAATTCTAAGGAAGAACTAAAATGAAATGCTAATGACCAAAAACACTAAAAGAAGAGTGAATGAAACAAGGAATGCCTTTAGTGGACTTATGAAGTGATTGTATATGGCTGAAGAAAGACTCTGAGCCTAAGGTTGTAGCAATAGAAATTTTGAAAACTGAAACATAAATAGGAAAAATCCTAAAAAGAAAAGAAAAAGAAAAAAAAATGCCAGAGTTACCAAGAACTGTGGGACAACTACAAAATGTGTATTTTACATCTAATGGGAATACCAGAAACAGAAAAAAAGAGAGAAAAGAATAGAAAAAAATATATTTGAAGCAATGATGACAGAGAATTTCCTTAATGTCAAACATGAAACCATAGATCAAGGAAGCTCAGAGAACACTAAACAGGATAAATAATACAAACAAACAAACAAAAAGCAAAAACAAAATCTATCTCTAGACATATTTTATTTGAATTACAGAAAATCAAAAATTTTGAAAGAAGCCAGGGGGAAGAAAATGTGTTACCTATAGAGAAGCAAAAATAATGATTACTTCTGGGGCACCTGGGTGGCTCATTGGGTTAAAGCCTCTGCCTTCAGCTCAGATCATGTTCCCAGGGTCCTGGGATCGGGCCCTGCATCAGGCTATTTGCTCAGCGGGGAGCCTGCTTCCTCCTCTCTCTCTCTGCCTGCCTCTCTGCCTACTTGTGATCTCTATTTGTCAAATAAATAAATAAAATCTTAAAAAAAAATGATTACTTCTCCTTAGAAGCCATACAAACAAGAAGAGACTGAAGGGGAATATCTTAGGTATTAGGAAGGAAAAAAATAGCAACTTAGAATTCTGTATCCTGCAAAACTATCCTTCAAAAGTAAAGGAGAAATAAAAACTTCCAGAAAAACAAAAATTAAGGAATTTTTTGCTAGTAGAGAGTAGTCCTGACTTGAAAGAAATGTTAAAAAGAGTTACTCAGAGAGAATGAAAATAGTAGAGGCGAAGAACTCATATCTGTATAAAGGAAAAAGAAGCATCAGAAATAGCATAAGAGAAAGAACAATAAAATGGTATTATATATATAGATTTATATCTATACATATATCTATTTATGATAAGAATGACAACAATGGTACAAGGAATGGCATCAAGGAATTAGTATTATTTTGAAATTTCTTGATACACAGACATGTAAAATATATATATATATATATATATACATATACACTCATATATCCATGGTGTAGTGTTATTTGAAAGAGGGCTTGGATTATTTGTATTGTAAATTCTATGGGAACCACTAAAAAAGGAATAAGTAGAAGGAAGAGAAGGGGAAAGTGGGGGAGAAGAAGAGAAAGGGAGGGGAGCAGGAGGAAGAGAAAGATAAAATACAAAAAGTGAGGGAAAAAATATTAAATGTTCAATTATACACCATAAAGCAGATAAACAGTAGAAGACAAATTAGGAACAAAGAGAAAGGGCAACAAGTAGGAAACAGTAACCAATATGAAACATATTAATATAACCATGTGAATAATCACTTTGAACTCAGTAGCCTAAATGTACCATTTAAAAGACAGAGATGTCAGAGTGGATAAAAAAACCCTGACCTAATTATATGTTATCTTCAAAAGACCCACTTTAAATTTAAAAACAACTATGGATTAAAAGAAATGGATAGAGACAGATATATCATACTAGCAATAATCAAAGAAAGTGGGAGAATTTTTGTTCATTTCAGACATAATGGGCTTCAGAGCAAAGAAATTTATCAAGGACAAACTGGGGCATTAGATAATGAGGAAGAGGTCAAGAAGACATAACAATCCTTAGTGTGTATAAATTTAACAACAAAGTGCCAGAATATCTGAAACAAAAGCTTATAGAATTGCCAGAATAGATAAATCTATGATCATAGTCAGAGATTACAATTCTTTGTAAATACTAGTTAGATCCAGTGGGCAGAAAATGAGTGAGGACATAGTTTATCCCAAATGTACCACCAGTCAACTGGATAACAGAGAAAAACAAAAACAAAAACAAAAAAACAAAACACAACCCATCTGGGGCCATAAAGCATAGCTTAACAAATTTTCAAGAATTAGAAATCATACAGTGTCTGCTTCCAGACAAAATGGAATTAAATGAGAAATCAAGGAAGATAGGTAGGAAATCCCCAAATACTTGGAGATTGTATTCATTGGGGTTCTTCAAAGAAACAGACCAGCAGGAGAAATTTATTTAGTTATTATGAGGACTTGGCTAATGTGATTACAGAGGCTGAGAAATCCCACGAGCTAATGTCTGAAAACTGGAAAACCAGTACATCCAGAGGTATAATTCACTCCAAGTCTGAGGTCCTGAGAACCATGAGAGTCAATGGTGTATAATTCCCAGTTCAAGGGCTGGAGAAGATAGGATGAGATGTCCCAGCTCAGTCAGTTAGGCTGGAAAAAGGAGGTGATTTCCACCTTGCCTCAGCTTTTGTTTTCTTCAGGCCTTCAATGGACTGTATGATGCCAATCCCCACGGGGGAGAACAATCTACTGAGTCCACTATTCCAAATGCTAATTTCATCTGGAAGGCTCCCATAGACAAACTAAAAAAACATAATAGTGTGGACCCACCAACACCAGGCAAGTTGACACATAAATTAACTATCGCAGAGATTAATCAACATATTTCTAAATAATACCAGGGTCAAAAATAAATCTCAAGAAAAATTTAGAAATATTCTTTATTATATGAAGATGAAAATAAGCTCCTGCAAATTTGTGGAATACAGGAAAAGTAGTGCTTTGAGTAGTGCTTTCCTACCTTAGGGAGGGAAAAAAAAGAAGACCAAATTATAAGTAAACAGCAGAAAAGAGATAATAATTACAGGAGAAATCAACAAAATTAAAACTGGAAATCAGTAGAGAAAATGAAAAGCAAGAGCTGGTTGTTTGAAAGATTGATAAAATAAACAAATTTCTAGCCAATTCAACCAAGGAATAAAAGACAGAAGAAACGAATTACCAATGTTATATGAAAGAGAGAACACCAGTATGTTTCCCATGGACATTAAAAGGACAATATGTGAATATTATAAAGTACTCTATTTCCACATATTTGATTACCCAGGTGAAATGGACCAGTTCCTTGAAAGATACAATCTGCCAAACTCATAGAGGAAGAAATAGACTTTCTGAATAGGTCTCTATTTATTAAGGAAATTGAATATATAATTAATGACCTTTCAAAACAAAAAGGACCAAGTAAAGATGAGTTTATTGGTGAATTGTACCAAACATTTAAGGAAGAAATTATGCCATTTCTCCATAATATTGTCCATAAGATAAAGATAGTGGGAAGAATTCCTAACTTGTTCTAGAAGACTTGATTATTCCAATACCTAACCTGAATAATGACATTACAAGAAAAGAAAACTACAGATTAATGTCTCTTATGAATGTGTATGTAAAATTTTTAAACAAAATATTAGGAAGTTAGAGCAAATAATATATAATAAAAATTGTCAACCATGACTACCTGGAATTTATTCTGGATATGCAAATCTGGTTCAACCTTCAAAAATCAGTTAATATAATCCATTACATCAATAGACTAAAGAAAGTTCATGTAAGTTGATGCAAAAAAGGCATCTGACAAAATTCCAACACCTATTCATGACAAGAAAAAAATAAAAGCAAATACCTCTTAGTAAACTAAGAATTGAGGGGAATTTTTTCAACTCAATAATGACAATCTATAGGCACACCTGAGTGGCTCAGTCATTAAGCATCTGCCTTTGGCTCAGGTCATGATCCCAGGATCCTGGGATAAGTCCAGCATCAGGGGAAGCCTGCTTTTCACTCTCCCACTCCCCTGTCTTGAGTTCCCTCTCTTGCTGTATCTCTCTCTGTCAAATAAATAAATAAAATCTTAAAAAATAATGACAATCTATAAAAGCCTATAACTAATACCATGCTTAAAGCTGAGAAACTCCGTTTTCTCACTAAGATCAGGAACAAGTGTCCCTTCTCATTATTCCCTTTTAACATCATACTGGAAGTCCTAGGTAATGCAGTAAGTACAAAAAATAGAAAGTTTACTAAATAAGAAAAGAGAACAAAACTGTCTTTGTTTGCAGGTGTCATTATTATCTATATAGAAAATCAAGAATAATTGACTGCAGGAACTAACAAGCAACTATAGCAAAATTGCAGGATGCAAAGTTAATATAAAAAAGTGAATTACATTCCTATATACCAACAATGAACAAGTAGAATTTTAATTTAAAAATTCAGCAAGTGTTACGTAGCCAACAAAAAACATGAAATACTTCAGTATAAATCTAACAAAATGAGTACAAGTACTCAAGTATGAGGAAATGAGCACAAGTATGAGGAAAATTACAAAACCCTAAAGATATCAAAGGAGAACTGAATAAATGGAGAGATATTCCATGTTCGTAGACAAGAAGACTCAATTTCAAGATCCATGTTTTTTCTCAAATTGATTTATAGATTATGCACATAATCCCAATCAAAATCCCAACAAATTTTGGGATCATTTTGTGGGTATCAATAAACTTGATTCTAAAGGTTATTTGGAAAGGCAAAAGACCCAGAATAGCCAACACGATATCAAAGGAAAGGCACAAAGTTGGAAGACTGACACCACCGAACTTCAAGACTTACTATAAAGCTATAGGAAATAAAATAGCATAGTATTAGTGAAAAAAGCAGACAAACAGATCAATAGAACAGAACAGGAAACCTAGTAATAGGCCCATAAACACACAGTCAACTAACATTTGGCAAAAGTGAAAGGCAGTATAATGGAACTAATGGTGCTGGAACAACTGGACATCCAAACACACACAAAATTAAATAAGAATAAGAATCTAGACACGGGGCTATACACCCTTCACAGATGTTAACTTATAATGGAAGAGATTTAAATGAAAACTGCAAAACTCTAAAACTCCTGAAATAAAACAGGAAAAAAATCTAAATGATCTGGGCTATGGCAGCTACTTTTTAGGTGCATCAAAGGGCAATCCATGAAGGAAATAATTGCTAAGCTGTACTTCATTAAAATTGAAACTTTCTCTGCAAAAGAAACTCATTAGACAACTCACAGACTGAATGAAACTATTTGGAAAAAAATACATTTGTAAGATATTTTTAAAAGTTTATTTTATGTGTATTTCATATAATTCTTGCTTTTATTCATTCTGCATGCCTTGACTTAAAAATCTATACAAAATTAACTAATTTCTTAAAAAATATCTTACAATTAACAAAACTAATCTTTAAAAAAATGGAGAGAAATACCATGTTCTATGACAGACTCCACTTAAGAAATATGTTTGTTCCCTCTAAGTATTATAGGTATTTAAAATGTTCCCTTGAGCATTTATATTCATTGATTTAAATTTTTAATTTTAATATTAAAAAGATTAGAGGCACACAGAAAAAACTTTAATATATTTGAGACATAGAAAATAAAAGGGAAAGTCATTATCTATCACTCCCCACCAACTTGGTCCTATATATAACAAATTTAATAGTTTGTTGTGTATCATTACATATATTCATTTTTATATTTTCTCTATTTCATGAATTCTAAAATATACTCATGTTTCTCTTATGTGATATTACATTTTTTTTTTAAGATTTTATTTATTTATTTGACGGAGAGATCAAAAGGAGGCAGAGAGGTAGGCAGAGAGGGAGGGTGAAGCAGCCTCCCTCCTGAGCAGATAGCCTGATGTGGGGTTTGATCCCAGGACCCTGAGATCATGACCGGAGCTGAAGGTAGAGACTTAACACACTGAGCCACCCAAGTGCCCAATATTACATAGTTTTATAAAATTGTACGTCAAAGCAGTTTTGAGTTACTTTGTATATCTTTAACCTTCAATCTTAAAGGAAAATTTTGTGTCATGAATTCACTTTAAAGCCACAATTGCTTATAGACAGAATAAACACAGAAATGTGTTTCTTCTCTTCATTGAGTGATCCGGTGCTTCAATAATACAACATATGTCTTAATCCAAAGAAACCACTGGATTTGTTTATTTCCATTTGAAAAGTCTAATTAATTATAAAGAAAAATGGTACAGGGGCACCTGGGTGGCTCAGTGGGTTAAGCTGCTGCCTTCGGCTTAGGTCATGATCTCAGGGTCCTGGGATCGAGCCCCGCATCCGGCTCTTTGCTCATCAGGGAGCCTGCTTCCTCCTCTCTCTCTACCTGCCTCTCTGCCTGCTTGTGATCTCTCTCTGTCAAATAAATAAATAAAATCTTTAGAAAAAAAAAAAAAAGAAAAATGGTACATATTTTTCAATAACAAAAGTGGTTAGGAGCATAGGCTCTGAGTCAGTGCACATTGGCTTCAAATTAGTTCTATCACTTAATAATGTCATTGAGTAAATTAATAAAATAAAAAAATTGCATATTTAATGACCTTTCAAAGCTACAGCTATTCTACCCATGAAATAGAAATAATTATAATCCCTGCACTTAAGGGTTGTTGTGAGTAATGACTGTACAGTAAACATTTAAAACATTGTTCGCCACTTCTAAAAAAATGGCACCTCTCTAAAATATGTATATATACTTTTTCATGAGTACCTTGATGGAAGTCCAATCAAGAGCAATCAGGCTATGAATAATTAAATAGTAAATTAACCCAAGTAAAAATACAAGTGGGTTGTAGAGAAATTATCAAAATAAATTAACGTGCTTCAAACATTGCTGATTTATTCTTCAGATTTAACAAAGGCATATTTTTTGTTAATTTTTAAAGGAACATATTTCAGAGGGCTAAGGACAGAAGATGATCTGAAAAATATTGGCTGTAAGTACAGTGGGTGGAAGCCCACAGGCTTGGTATGTTTGCCAACACTCAGATATGCTCTGCATATACTTTTGTTCATTTTTTCTCTTCTGTGGACTGGTCCTTTTACAAGCCTATAATTATAATGCAGATAAGAAAGACAATGGTTAAGTATGTATTTCTTTACTATAATTCACTCTTTGAATAATCTTTCCTGTCCTTATTCTGATAAATAATACAAGACTTAGACTGAGACACACACAGATGGAAAGATTTATGTCACTAACAATTCAGTTGATAATACAAAAGAATTTCTTGACACTATTTGCAAAAGTACTATTATAGATGTTTCTAGAAACCAGCAAATGTACTTAGATTCATTTTGAATCTATATGAAGAAAGAAGTGTTTACCAAAGCAGGTAATGTAATAATAGACTACATTAACAACAGTATAAATTTCATAAAAAGGGAGTTGAATCTTCTGTTTCACTTTGTTGACAAAATCACCTCCTGGATTATTTTGTTCCTTTTCCCTTGCTATTGGCAATACATAAATCTTTTAAAGAAAAACTAATGTAGTAGCAAATATTTTGAAATGAAAATATACAAAAAAAGATACAAAAAGATACAAAAGATAAAAAAAGATACAAAAGATTTGTTGCTCACACAAAATCTTTGTCTACTTTGTAAAATCAAGTTGTTGTTGTTTTTTTTTTAAAGTATATATGGTCACAGAAGCTCAAGTAAATATTTATAGGTGAAATTCAAAAGTACTAATATTTTGGTTCAGTATCAGTAAGGACTTTCTAGTGGATTTCATGTCTGCAGTCAGATTTATTACTCTAAGAGTTACTCTCTTGCTACCAGAAGTATTTAATCATAGGCCAAATACAGAATCTTTGAAGATTCCCCAAAATCTATTTAAAAAAATAAGATAAAATTATTACAAATAAGAGCATAAATGTCTTTCTAAACTATATATGTACTCACTAGTAAATGTTTATTAAAGTATGGTTTTACCACCCAAGTAAAGTGTATAATTAGTATCTTAAAACAGAAAGATTATTCCATTGTAATACAAAATTCTAAATTTTTAGAAGCATTGGGAAAATTGAGCAGTATCTTTTCCAATTTCAAGGGAAAGTAACAATTTCCCAATCAAATCCTCCTGTGATTGTGATGTTATGGATAAACTTTCCCTTATATTTATTTTTTTTCTGAATTACAGATAGCATTCTTCAGATTATAATAAATATGAATCATGCTAAACACATTTAAAGTGACAGGTAATTGAATCAGTGAACTTAAATTTTGATTAATATTAATTACAAAACCTGAACAACAGAAAGAAATGCACATTTGAAGACATATATGCAGAGCTTCAGATCTGTGGATAAAATTAAAAAACACACAAATATTTATGTAGTGGGACTCTCAGAGGAAAAGAAAAGGGAAGAAAAAACATATTAGAAGATGTAATGACTGATACAACAAATTTAATTTCTTAAAAAACTATGAATACGTAAGTTCACTGAATCCCAAGTAGGATGGACACAAAATGATTCACTCTAAACACATCATTGCTCAAAGACAAGTAAAACTTTTATAAGGAAAATGGCATCATATTCAAAAGAACAACTATACATTTTATATTTCCATACATGGAAACTATTGTTAAATTAATTCAGAAGGCAAAAGAATAACACATTTTATGTTGTGAAAGAAAATAATTGCTACCCAAGAGTTTTATATCAGTCAAAAAAATCCTTTTGAAATAAAAACAAGATAAATATATTCCCAAAATTAAAAAAAAAAAACACTGAGGGAATTTGTTGCTATGAGATTTGTTATACAATAAGTAATAATGGAATTTCTTCAGTCTAATAGGACATGTCACCAGACAGTAACTCTAATCCATAGGAAAAGATAAAACAACAAAGGGAATGGTAATATATTGGAAAACATAAAAGGGTTCATGTAATATTTTCAAAAATTTAACTTAATGTTTTAAGGTTACAGATGATATAAAGCAAAATAACTATCACACTGTTTTGGTGGGTTTATAATACAAATAAATACTGTGTATAATTATAATAAAACAAAAGTAGGGAAAGAAGTAGTAGTGCATTTGAGCAAGATTGCTGTATTTTTTATTTTATTTTATTTTTTTAAGATTTTATTTATTTATTTGACAGAGATCACAAGTAGGCAGAGAGGCAGGCAGAGAGAGAGAAAGGGAATCAGGCTCCCCGCTGAGCAGAGAGCCCGATGTGGGGCTTGATCCCAGGACCCTGGGATCATTTCCCGAGCTGAAGGCAGAGGCTTTAACCTACTGAGCCATCCAGGTGCCCCCCGATTGCTGTATTTTTAAAAAAAGATTTCTTTATTTATTTGAGAGACAGAGAGTGCGAATGTGTGAGCAGGATGTGGGAGCAGAGAGAGAGAGTGAAGGAGAGGATCTCACGCTGACTCTGTGCTGAGTGCTGAGCCCAATGTGGGGCTCCATCTCATGACCCTGAGATTATGACTTGAGTCAAATGCTCAACCTACTGAGCCACCTAGGGGCCCCAGATTACTGTATTTTTTTAAATTATTTACCTAAATTAGTGATAAATTACGAGGTATATTGTAATTTCTTGAGAAACCACTAAGAAAACAAATAAAAAATATAGGTAAAATGTCAGCAGAATTAGAATTGTATACCACTATATTTGTTTAACACAGTGAATTTAGTATATAAACAGGTGAAACGAAGTAGATATAAACAATATAGCAAAATATCAGGCATAAATACAATCATAGGAATGATTATATTAAATGAGGTTAGACTAAACACTCCCATGAAAACTCAGATATTGTCATATAGAGTAAAAGTAGGATCCAACTATTTTTCCAAATATGTTTAAAAGTATTTTAATGGAAAAAATATGTAACATTTTAAAATGGTAAGTGAGTAGGAGTGGTTATATTAATTGATCATACAAAATAAACTTTAAGATAATGAATACTTCTATCCCTATATTCTAGGGATATAAAGGTATGTTTTACAATAACAAAAAGGTCAATATATTGGGAAGATATAACAAATATAAAGATACATGCACTTGACAATAGAGCTTCACATTACATGAAACAAAAAGTGACATCTTTGAAAGGAAAAAGAACTAAGTGATTGTGGTTGCAATTGTAACTCTGCTCTTGATTCTTGATAGATTAGATAAAATATCCTTAAGTATACTTAAGACTAAAGTAAAACTATCAACTAACTTGATTCAACTAATTTTAGAACACTTATTCCAGTGACACAGGATAAAAATTCATTTCAAACACACATGAAATGTTCTCCATGGCAAACCATAAGAGAGGCCATTAAACAAGTCTTAAAAAAATGTAAAAAGATTGAAATCGTTCAAAATGTTTTAACAAGATACAGTTAATTTAAAAAGAATCAGCACAAATGAAGTGGGGAAAATTCCCAAATATTTGGAAATTAAACCATATAATTAGTATTCTGAGTCAAAGGAGAACTCACAAAAGAAGTTAAGAAAATACTGAAAACTAAATAGGAACTGGCAAACCACCATCAAAATTTATGGGATACAATACTTTCTTTTCTTGCCTATTAGCTACATTCTCCAGTTCTACTTTGAATAGACTATCTCAGAGCAGTTATCCTTGCCTTATATCTGATCTTAGAGGGGCAGCTTTTAGTCTTTCACCATAAAGCATGATTTTAGTTATAAGTTTCTCATAGACACCTTTTATTAGGTTGAGAAAGTTCCTCCACAAGCTTGTTTCTTTGACAATGAAGGTATCAAAATAAGTATGTTTATGTTAAATATACCAGAGGGAAATTAAACTCTCAGTAAAGAAATTATACTCTTTGTAAATTGTGTTTACATGTAGAAAAGAGTATCAATACAAAATATCAGAGAGAAAACAGTATTTCCCATTTCCTAAAATCTTTTCTATGTTTCAAATCTCGATGAATACAGAAGTTAAATTGTTTTTGGCTTAAATTGTTCATCTTGCAGTATCCTTTGATTAAATACATTGCAAATTTGTGTAAAGAGGGAGACCTTCTTCTAAGTGATATTCATTTTTTGTAGTATATGGTGATCACTATTCATCTCTAAAACAAAGAAAATACATATTTCACTTGTCTAGAAACTATATTATTTAATATAGATCAGCTATAAACAATGATGAGGTCATAAAAAGAATAAAATCTTTTGGAACTTATAATTATTTGTATTTTATGGGAGGAAAAAGAACAAAATATTTTGGACTTAAATATCAGAAGATAAGTCAACCTAATTAATATGTACTTTCAGCCAAAGATATAGGTTAATTAAGTTTTTGAAAGCTAAATGGTAATTTACTTGTCACTTAAAATACTTTTCTTTTTTTTTTTTTTAAAGATTTTATTTATTTGACAGAGAGAGAGATCACAAGTAGAGAGAGAGAGAGAGGAGGAGGCAGGCTCCCTGCCTGGCAGAGAGCCTTGATGTGGGACTTGATCCCAGAACCCTGAGATCAGGACCCGAGCTGAAGGCAGAGGCTTAACCCACTGAGCCACCCAGGCAGTCCTAAAATACTTTTCTGATGCAAAATTTTCACCTCTTATAAGAATTCTACCTGATATGAATCATGTTTATAAACATAACATTTAAAATTGAGAATGATGCTTAGATATAATTGGCATATGATTCTATCTTGTGAATATGTTTGATAAACACAGAATCTCATTGAAGTCAATTATTTGAATAGATTGCAGTATAAAGGCAAAGTTTCAACATATGGGAATGCTTAGTATTAATTTAATGAAAACAAGAGACAGTGCTACTTCCGTTTATTTTGATAAACTAAATATTTCATATATTTTTATTTTTACATTTTTGTCCAGTGTATATTTCTATATCTACTTAAGAAAAATAACAGTAGGGGCGCCTGGGTGGCTCAGTGGGTTAAAGCCTCTGCCTTCCGCTCAGGTCATGATCTCGGGGTCTTGGGATAAAGCCCCGCATCGGGCTCTCTGCTCAGCGGGGAGCCTGCTTCCCCTTCTCTCTCTAACTGCCTCTCTGCCTACTTGTGATCTCTCTCTCTCTTTCAAATAAATAAATAAAATCTTAAAAAAAAAGAAAAATAACAGTAATATCCGAGCTAATTTAGAGCAAAAATCTTACTATTTCAAGAAGGAAATAGTAAGATTCTTTAAAAATTGCCTTGTAAATCATTTGCTCTTGTAGGCTTACATAATTAATATTACATCCAGAAGTGAAACAGTTTGCTGAGCATTTATGTAAGTTTGAGAAAAGCTATCATGTATTTTATTCAAGACATGCTTTTCCAATTGTTTGGCTTACTTGAGGAATGCTTCAAAATGGGACTTCAATTGTATATTTCTATCTATTTGCCTTTTTTTTTAATGTTGTGAAGAGAAATTTCTTTGGCAGTCTAGTCAAGAGCAGGGACTGTTTTATGTTGAGTAAATCTCGCCTCAGCAGCTAATGTATGTGTGTGTGTGTATACACACACAAACAAATGAGGAACAAAATTGTTTAGTGATGAGGTGAGATTTATTCAAGATGTATGTTTATATGTGTGTGTTTATATATGCATTTACATATATATGTTTATTGTATTATATATTTATATACATATTTATTATATGTTGTTTATACATACATGTTTTGGTCACATGTGTGTGTTTACACATATATGTGTATACATATATACACACAAAGCTATCTCACACTTAACGTTAACATTTATAAACCCTTCCCATGAAACAAATTCCTACCTTATTTATCTTGTCCATATTAAAATTTTTTTCTCAAGAAAGTTTTCTGTATCTACTGACTTCTGTTATATATCATTCTTCTCCCTTTTACCTTCTAAATAAAGATAAAATTTACACCACACTATTGAAAATGTTCTTGTCGATTTTCCCAAGGATTTATTTTCTTTTTTTTTTTTAAGATTTTATTTATTTATTTGACAGAGAGAGATCACAAGTAGACGGAGAGGTAGGCAGAGAGAGAGAGAGAGAGGGAAGCAGGCTCCCTGCTGAGCAGAGAGCCGGATGCGGGACTCGATCCCAGGACCCTGAGATCATGACCTGAGCCGAAGGCAGCGGCTCAACCCACTGAGCCAACCAGGCGCCCAGATTTATTTTCAAATCCAATGGCAAATTCTATGTCACTGTGTCATGATTTGACTTCTAAAAGATTTTGAACACATTATCCATGACACAATTTCTTTACTTGATTTCTGGGAAAAGCCACTATCCTAATTTTTCTCCGATCTCCCGGGACACTAGAAGTTTCTCTTGGGGGTTTTTTCTCCTACAGATCTCTCAGTATATGAGTAACCCAAGGATTAATCCTTGCTCTCTTCCTGGACAGTGCTCTCTCATTAGTAATAACATTTGATCCCTGGCTTCAAATACTACATATACTGCTAATTTTCAATTCATATGTCAACTCTCATTTTTGCCCCTGAGTCCCAGACTTAATATATCTCTTTATTTAAATTTTTCACTAGAGGATAGCTAAAATGGAGTTTATATATCCTTTTCCCATCCCAACCTCTTTTCTCAGTCTTGCTCATACATGCTTGCTACATATTTGATGAAGCCATGATCATAGAATGAAACTTTATTCTTCACGTTCCATCATCTCTAACTCACAATCCAATGGCAAGTTCTGTTTTGATCTACATTCAAAATGTATCTCTAAAAACTTTTATTTACTTTTCAACACTTTCACTCTTACCTTCCAGTCAGTCCCAGGCTCCCCGGCTCCCCCATCTCTCTCTAGGCCAGACTAACATTATCCCTTCATAAATTGTCTCTCCATTTCCAGTCTTATTCTTCTATGTTTGGTCTCCACTCCACAATTCAAGATGAAGAGAAAAGAAAATTTATCCAGCTTTTCTAGCTCTACTACATTTGCTTTTGTTTGCTCACTGATAATTCATTCTACTTCCAATCTTTCAGAATTCTTCAGTATGTAGATTACATAGGAATTGTGTTCTAGTTATATCTCCTCTACTGAAATAATAATTTAAAAAGATGCACACAAATAATTCTCCAGTTTTAAAAATGGGAGGTTGTTCTTATTTATTCATACCATCTTATTTTCCATCTTCTTAAACGCTCTTCCAAAGGCTTTTTTTGTCAATCTTATCTTATCTTTATTTATGGTTTATGGGTATATTACCCATATATTATGGGTATTATGGGTATATTATGATTTATGGGTGTATATATTACATATATTATGCGTGTATATCAACTTACATTTATACAGGTAAAAAGAAATCAGTAATACTAATTTTAGGAATATGAAGTTTTATATATAATTTATAACACATAATCACATACCAGTTCTTTTTAAACTATTTTTATAAAAGTAAAAACGTATAAAATTACACAGGATATATAGTAATTTAAGTTTCTATGCTTTCATATTCACTATTTGAAATTATTTTCTTGAGGAGGTGCATGAGGCAAAGAAACAAACCTTTGATGTCAAGGCTGATGGAGATGGGGAATATAAAAGGGAATCACCACAACCTTCTTATGAGGTACAGATAAAGTCAAGTAACACGTTCTAGGTCACATATTCAGTGGTAGATGGGTCTGTGAATCCTTATTAGCTTATCTTTGCCAACTGTCTGTACTCTGAGATTGAAAACATCATTGAATACTTAAAACATATCATTATCCCATAGCTATTTTTAATAGAAGAGAAAAATGAGGCTCAGAAAAGAGAGGTCAAAACTCAGAATAACAAGAAAGCAAGTAGCAGAGTAAAAATAATTTTTGAGTTCTAGAAATGTTATCAGGATGTCTTTTATATGATACAGGGTTAAACAAAACAGATGTGATCTTGTCCTTCATAAAGATTAGTTTAGTGAAAATTAATATTATAGTCAACTATATTATTCCAATGAAGCTTAATCTCATAAATTATTTTAAGTGGATCAAGGAAGATGAATAAAGACAGGAAATCATTTTTAATCATATGTTTTCATCACTTTCATTTTTACAGATAGCTATTTCAGATGGTTGTTATGATTGAATCATTAAATATTGTACAGCCTGAAAGATCAATGAAAAATTTAATTATAAAAGGACTGCCTTTGATTATTAACCTTTTCATATTTATTGAAAACTGAAATAGTCTTGGGTGTGTCTCTAGTGACAAACATAGTATCTTAGAATCTAAGCATGTCAGAGTTGGACGTTAACTGCATTATTCAGTGACAGAAACCCAATTCAACTGAAGAAAGAATGATTTAAACACACACACACAATTTATTTGAAGAGCACTGGATAACTCAGAGAATTAAGGACAGAGCTTCAGGAAGTGGGGCAGCCTTAAGACAGTCAGGGATTGAATACTTGGATTATTATTGGAAATTTTTTCCTGATTTTTAATTCTTGATATTCATGACTTTTGTGTATATATTTTTTGGCAGAGTTCCTGGGAGTTGTTGAATTATTATTTTGATGCTTTTTATCAGAGAGAAAGAATACTTTCTTGGGTATCTAAGGAAGGAAATAAGAAAATTCTATGGATAAACTCCTTTTGTCATCACTCAAGGTACAGGCACATCTTTGATCATTTTGTCCTGGGCCTTGGATGCTATGATTTTCCCAAACTGATCACATTACAAACTCTAAGTGGTCAGGAGAGTAAGTTCTATGAATAGAAACTGGTGGATAGAGATGCTGGCAGAGAAAAAAGTAGTCACATATTACTTCTTGGTTGCACAACTCATATGACCAACATACATAAACATATTTTTCTCTTACTATATTTTTAAAGAAGATCATCCCCCCACTTTCAATGAAACTAACTAATATACAGTCATGAATGAGCCCCAAAGATAGGCTTTCACAGTAATATTTAACAAATGTATTGAAGACCAAAATAACAATATATCTGTTCTATATGAATTCCTTCCAGTTCTATCTAGAAGTGGCCCTATCATGTTATTATAGCCTATGTCAAAAATACATGTATGCAAATATATTTTAGAAACTGTAATATATATATTATATATATATAATATATATAGCTCTATACATATATAAATATATAAATAAAATATATAAAATATATTATTATATATATAATAATAATATATAAATCTGTTTAGATAGAACAAGAAAAGATCCTATTTTATAGTTTTTATCAATCAAAAAATATATATAGCTTGTTGAACAAGATTTTGTGTTTCATATATTGTTGAGTGAGAGACCCCTGGTCAGGCTTTGTGACTGCAGAGATTCCCTTTCCATGGGGTTCTCAGTGGACACATGAAAGTGGGCACTGGGGAGCATTTCCCTAATGGATACTATACAGCTTTAGCAGCCAATATTACTTTTGTCATGTTTATGACAGCCTGAAATTTGCTCTAATAAGAGTAATAATAAAGTTTATTTTTACATTTTTTATGGTTTCTATGGCAATGCAACACCATAAAAATGGTTGTCTGTTGATTGTTTGAACCTAAGTCCTACCTATGGGATTTCTATTTCAGAAAGCAGTTGGGGTTCTCTACAATCCCTGGACTTTAGTGACAGGATTCTGTTTTCACCTCTGCCATGAAGCAAAGTGAAACTATAAGCAAACCCAACTGATTGGAAGATCTACTTTGCCTTTGTCATGGCTATATTTCCATGAATATGCTTTTCAGGGAATAGTATTCCCAATGATTTTTTTTTTTTTTTTATTGGAAGATCTACTTTGCCTTTGTCATGGCTATATTTCCATGAATATGCTTTTCAGGGAATAGTATTCCCAATGATTTTTTTTTTTTTTTTATTGGAAGATCTACTTTGCCTTTGTCATGGCTATATTTCCATGAATATGCTTTTCAGGGAATAGTATTCCCAATGATTTTTTTTTTTTTTTTTTGGAGGGGGTCTTGATTGTCTAGAGTATTAGTTTGAAAGGGCAGGAATATTCAGGCTAGTTCTATTTCTGTGGGTCTTCCTGAATGCTCATCTTACATCCTACTGAGTTTTCTACCTCTCTGCCTTGTCTCATTCTGATCTTACCAGGAAGCACTGGCTTTAGCTTTTATAATCCAAAGAGGTAGGATTCTTTCACCCCTGCATTCATAAATAACTGGTTTCAGCAGAAATGGCATTTTTTAGTGGAGTCAAATACATGAATGGTTCCCTTTGTTCTTCCTATTTGTTCTCAGGTATGCCAGTGAGGAAAGCAGCCCTTTTGTAGAAAAATCTTGTAGAACGTATACGAAGCAGGCAAGCATTCCAGTATCCTAATATTTTTCTATCAGGTTTCTATAGCAAAGTTCTCCAACAGTGTTCTGGAATTAGGACATGTATGCTGAGATGTGTATTCCCTCAGTCCTCAGGTGGCATGGAACTGTGGAATCTCTGGGCCAGTCTCTGGCCCAGATATTAATTTAGTGACATAAACAAATATAATTTTAGGATATTAATTTAGTGAAATAAGCAAATATAATTTTATTTATACATATATAAATTTATATATATATAAATAATACATATTTATATATATTCATTTCATCATAAATCAAGAAAATTGTATTTGCTTATGTCACTAAATTAATATATGTATATGTGTATAACTGTACACATGTATATATGTATATATATACACACATATATATATTTATATATATATATATGTACAATATAACAAGCACAATTGTCTTCCTATCTACAGATGGAGAAATCCTCCTTATTTATCTACCTCCACCCACTCAGTTTGGTTGGTTTTCCATTTAAGAGTCTTTCATAAAAACACTTTATATGAAATGGCAATTTTTACATTAGCTCGAGTTGCAATGATTGTAGACAGCAGAAACTGATATTAGCTAACAATAAACATGGGATTTATTTTAAGTATATGGGATGATTCTCCGAGTAGTGGGAAAAGGTGCAGAAATTTGAGAAGTTTGGGTGATTATAAGGGTCTGAAATCTGGGACCTGCTACTAGATCATAAGGGAGTCACGAGTCTGACTGATTTGAGGAACACAAATAAAGACAGGATATTACCAAAGAAGACTTAGAACAAAATAAAAACGAAGACCAGATTAAGGCCAGATTAGGTGGACTCTTCGGGTGATATACTAAGTAAAATTTGAGGACATTCCTACATGAGAGAAAAAGCTATTGTTTCACCTAATTTGAAGTCAATTTTTTCTTATAACCTGTCTGTAGGATAGGTTATATTTCAGGTTTTCACAAGTGTCTCCCTATGTCCGAGTGTGTCACACATTGAATGGCAGCTTGTTAGGGATGAGAAAAATGATGACATTATTAGAATTAAGGGCTTTTGAAACTTTTGCATTCTAACACTCAGATGAAATTGAAATGGGGCTGCTGAGTAAAGTTATAACCAGGAAGTGGCAAAGGAGAATAATAAATTATCTTCAATCTAGTTCTCAGGCCTCTATTCTTTATACTGCCCCATAGAGACACATTTTGTTAATAAATTACTTAGCGAACATGAAACTGAACATAAAAACTTGAAATTATGAGTGCTTATTACCTTTAACCTGATTTTCTAGTTAATTTTTTCTTAGGAATCTTATGACAAAAATTTGTATTTATCTTCTCCAAAGTTCTTTGTGGATTGGAAGTGAATAGCACTTCAGCTAGCACTCACCACTCTGAGCAAACACAGAGACATAGAGACCCTCTGTAGTGCAGATAAATCCTATGGTGTACATACTTGAAGTAATAGAAGTTCCCAAAGATTGCATGGGTAAGACTGAAAAAGGTTTTTCTCTTCAAACTCTGCACATTAACAGAAACAGAAAATTCTCTCTTCATAGCAGGAAGCTGGGAGTTTCTTAAATATACTGGACTGGAGCCCTAAAAGGATTTAAGCTGGAGAGATAATTCTGAAGTGGCTGCTTTGTGGCACTAGCAAATGACAAAGAAAGCAAAGCTTCTGAACAGACAGAAATATGGGTGAGAAAGAATTATCCTCTTTTACAAAAAAAATCCTTGCCAACTGGAATTCAAACAAACTCTTATCAGGCAAGCCAGCTGAGGGAGCTGTAATAATCTTATCTTAATGTGACAAGAGTGTTGATAAACATTTCAAAGTCAGATCGAGATTAACAAATAAATAAAATACTACTTGACCAAACTGTATCTCTTTAATAGGAAAGTAGATAGAACTCCACTAAAAACCCATCACTTCTAAAAAATATACTGATGGAGGTCCTTTCATTTTAGGAATAGAAAAATGGGCATTTTAAAAATGCTTGCATTATTTTTAAATATTTGCATTTTTAGAATATTTTGGAGACAATATAAATAGCTATAATACAGATGAATAAAAACTAAACATTTAAGGTTCATGAAAATCAAGAAAGAGTATTCAAGACATTTTTGAAAATGGGGAAAATAATTTAATGCAAGGAGGCTTCCCAGAATTGGTGGGGGGGGAAATCAAGGTATCATTTACAAGACCTACAGCGTGAATGTTCAGGTATTCAAATTTTATAACTATAACTTGGTGATATATTGAAGATCTTTGTACAATAAAATAAGCATTCTATTTTTGAATTATAGAGTCGGTGTTAATCTGTGGAAAATACTGATGTACATTCTTATATAAGGGATTTGAAAGCATTATTAATTTCAAAATGTTCACCTAATTTCTAAAATTTTAGTGGCATATATCAGGATAATAAAATCAAGTTGAAATTACATAATCAATGGATTTGGGGTGAAGGTACGTTTCAATAGTAATTTGGAATCTTTAGTCTTGTCAGTCTGTGCTAAGTCAGGGCTGAGCAATCAACATGAACTGTTAGCAATTACTTTTTTTCCTTGTCTTCTATTTTCCATGTGACTTTTAAATATGGAACTACAACATTTGGATAATGGGTTTTTGTTATATAAAGTTACTGAATTTGCCTATAATTGTCATCTGCTTAATAGTTTGCTTTTTCTGTTATGCTTGCTTTTTCAGAAATATACACTTTCCTCAATTGTTGAGGGCAATATCCACCAATAAACATAAGTATCATGAGAACTCAAATCTTTAGTACAACAAAGATATATGTCAATATATGCATCATGGAAATGAACAAGAGCTACCTGGATCACAAACTGATAACAGGTAAAAAGCAGGGCTGGGCATTGCACAAGGACTTGCAGAATCCTCTAGTTTGTTGATGTCTTCTTATTCTTAAAAAGGTTTATTTATGGCACAGATAAAAAATATATATATTTACTTCTCAGATAACAATCTATATTTTTCATTGAAGGTATCCTGGCAGAATAAGAACCCTAGACCTAAACTAATGAGACCGTATATCCTGGTTTCACCCCAACAGTTTGATTCACTTTTTATACTGTGTAATTATTGAGAGGACCTCTTCACTCCAAAAGTGCTCCGGTTTGTACAATAATGTACACAATCATCTCACCTTCCAGTGTGACTGATTCTTCAACATCGACCTCCATCAAGATTATGGTTACTTTCCCGACATTGTAGTGTATTTCATACAAGACATCTTTGGACTGGCTTAGGTAATCTCTGTAACTTGTTCTTGGCTAAAAGTTATATATATCATAACATACTATCATTGTTCAGTTCACATTATTGTGATAGATCCTGTATATGTTAGAAATTCTTGAGGCTCCATGTAACAAAATAACTATGGGATCACTAATAAAGTATATTTTTAATTAGCTCACATTGCAGGATATATCGAGGTAGATAGTCTCTGGTTTGGCATCAGCTTTATGATACCATCAATAATCCAAACTCCTTCAATTCTGCTATGCATTCCTTTTCCTTTTTCTGGTTCTATGATTGTTATCTCATGTTTGGAAGATGGGTGTCATGGCTTTGGCTTCACGTCCATGTGTGAGACAGTAAGAAAGACAAAATGGGATGTCAACAATGCCTTTCTCCTTTTCTTTTGTTCCTGAGAAATCCCATTGATGCTTATAGGCCATCTTTCTTGTGTGTCTTATCATACTGAACTAGAACATAGGACCATGTGTAACTGTATTGATGGCCTCAAATGAAAATTTCTGACTGACATTTAACTTATATAACACGAGGTAGGAAATCTAAACTGGAATACTATTTTATTCTTATATGTATATTATATATATATTTGTGTGTGTGTGTGTGTGTGTGTGTAGTCATATATATAAATTTTAAGAGAATAAACTTATTCAATTATAAGTCCTAAGGGATTCAACTTATAATGGAACTTTAGACAAATGTTTCACTTTATTTACTTATAAAAATAACATTTATCATCTAATAAGTCAACAAATATTTATGTAATTCACAGTGATAGGTAAAACAGATAGACAAATATAAAATGTGGTCAGATAGATCATATATCACATTCTATTACTAACTTAATATATTTTCATTATTAATTGTTTGAAAATCATATTTATTCATATACTTTCATTCTAAATTTTTTTTTAAAGATTTCATTTATTTATTTGACAGAGAGAAATCACAAGTAGGCAGAGAGGCAGACAAAGAGAGGAGGAAGCAGGCTCCCTGCCGAGCAGAAAGCCCGATGCGGGGCTCGAACCCAGGACCTGGGATCATGACCTGAGCTGAAGGCAGCGGCTTAGCCCACTGAGCCACCCAGGCGCCCCTCATTCTAAATTTTTGACAGCCAAATGTAGTTATTAATATAGTCATTTTATCAGTCAGAAATACATGAATTACTTGGTTTTCTGAAACTCACAGAACTAATTGTTGGCTTTAATTCCTTGTGTTTCTTCTTTTTCCCTTTAAAGTAACAGTAACAAGTCTCAAGTATAAAACCATCGTCGAGGTTTAGAAGCGAGAGCTCATGTGTGCTCTGGTGAAATTAAGAGAAGCTTCAGAGAAACCAGGAATGAAATGCCTATTGAGTAAGAGATAGGTCAGTTAAGAGTAGACACTATCGGACAGATATTTCATTATCAGAATCTATATGCAAAGGAGAATGGGTTGGAAATTTTAGGGACAAAGAAACGATAAATCAGGGGCTCTCCAGTGGCTCAATTATTAGGTGTCTGCCTTTGGCTCAGGTCAAGATCCCAGGGTCCTGGGCTCAAGCCCTGCATCAGGCTCTCCACTCAGTGGGAAGATTGCTTCTCCCTCTCTCACTCCCCCTCTGTGTGTTCCCTCTCTTGCTGTCAAATAAATAAAATCATTAAAAAAAAGATAAATCAGACTAGAAGTTTATTATGATAAAAGAAAAGAAAAGAGTATACCAGGTTGGAAGAAGGCTTTAAGTGATAATAAAGGCATATTGTGGTACTTTCTTGGTTTAGTTATTGTGACTTTAAAACATTTAATTTTACAAAATGTTATAATTTTATTGTTATAAGATGGAAAATCTTCATTACAATTAAAATGTAATTAGAGGGGGACGTGGTGGCTCAGTTGGTTAAGCATTGGGCTTTTGATTTTGGCTCAGGTCATGATCTCAGGGTTGTGAGATTAAGCCCCATGTGGGGCTCCCTGCTCAGCTAGGAGGCTGCTTGAGATTCTCCCTTTGCCCTACCTGCTAGCTGTGCCCTCTCTCTCTCTCTCAAATAAATACATCCTTAAAAAATATATACATAATTAGAATTTTGATTTCTTATAATCAAAATATTAGGAGTGAGAAAAATGGCTTTATTCATATAGGTCATGTGATACAAGTTCAACTCTTTCTGTAGACATTGTGACACTGAACTTTTATGTAAGTGTTCGAAGGTCTGAGTGACTGTCCTAAAGGAAAAACAATTGCAAAAGCAAACAAACAAAAAACACACAGTTTCAACTTTTCAAACAATTTCGAAAAAATATAAAATAGATAACACATAAAACAGATTGTAGAAGAGAGATGTGATTCATAATATACACAACATAATACTATAAGATATTATAAGCCAAGTAGCCCTAACAGGTTTCTTATTGAACACTCTTCAACATTAATAAACTAGACATTCTTTTCAAGTGCACATGGAACATTCTCCAGGGTGGGTGTCATTTTAGGTCATAAAGTATATTTCAGCAACTTGGAAGTATTGAAATTGTACAAAGTATCTTATTCTATCTCAACAGAATAAAATTAGAAATTAATAATAAAAAGAAATTTGGGGGGTCCACAATAATGTGGCAATTAACTTAAATAATCAATTGGCCCAGGAAGAAATCATGAAGAAAATTAGAAAATACTTTGAGGTGAATTAAAATGAAAGTACAACATAGCAAAACTATTGGGATACAGCAAAAGCAATACTTAGCAGGATATTTTTATCTGTAAACACCTCTATTAAAGAAGAAAGATATCAAATTAATAATCTGTAATCCCCATGAGTATAGGACTATGTTTGAATGTCCTTTCACAGTAGTTGCTCCCAGAATTATTTTCTCCTCTGTCTTCAGACAGTAGCTGCAGTAGTTACAGTTGACTGTTGTATGACTGGCAGTTTACCATTAAAAAAGAATGGATTGGGGCACCTGCGTAGCTCAGTAAGTTAAGTGGCTTCCTTCCGCTCAGGTCATGATCCCAGGGTCCCGGGATAGAGTCCTGCCTTTGGCTCTCTGCTCAGTGGGGAGCCTGCTTCTCCCTCTCCCTCTGCCTGACGCTCTGCCTACTTGTGTTCTTTCCATCTCTCGGCCAAATAAATAAAAAAAAATTCTTTAAAAAAATAAAATAAAATAAAATAAAAAAGAATGTATGAGTTTTGCTCATTTTTATAAAGCCTAAGCTAAGTTGAACACTAGGGATTGTCTCAACTTCTCTGACTGACAGTTTTGTTTTCCTTGTCAGGATTATGTGATGTGTTTTTGTGAAGAGTACTTTTGCTTTTAAATAAAACACACTTAAAGGTGAGGATGCATGATGAACATCAAAGTATCCCCTTGAGACTATAATGTGACATGCCTTGCTTTTTGTTTGCTTGCTTTTTAATAGTCTTCACCTTTTAAGAGTTATGTCTTGCTCTTTCATAACATTTTAGTCCACGTAGGTATGGTGATTGCCTTGACTTTCCCTGAGAATAGCCAGTATTGAGCAAAACTTGCCATAATTTTTGTGGAGCTATTTTAAAGCTCTTCTGCCTTCAAGAGTTTTGCACACTAAGTAGTATTTAATAGTGTGCTTTTTCATTTTATAATTGAAATATAGCTGCATCTCACAAATGATGAAAATATGAGTAACCGTAAATCAATATTTTACATTATAAGTAAGGAGTAATGGAAAAAAAATAAGTAAGGAGTTCTGTTTTTAATAAATGACCAATGTGTTGCAGATACCCATGCATGTGTCTTAAATTAAATTTTGTTTCCATGTGAAGAGGATTTTAGAAAGAGTGTGAGCTTTGGACATCTTCTTGAAGGCTTATGTTCTCTTTTGACATAGATTTTTTAAAGGATTACTCTAAACAATTTCTAAATCAATAAGTAATTATCATGGTTCTTTCCAATCAGATAAATATTGACTTAGGCGAAGACATATGCTTTTTCTCTATTTCTGGGAAAGAATGCTGTGATTGCTGTATGCCATCATTTCATGTTAAATAAACTCAGATATTTGTTAAATGAAGTGATACAAAACATTTAAAAGAGACAGACACTGACTATATTGTTTTGTAAGGAGCTATACGAACCTATCCTGGCTTTTTTTCCGCCTGGTCTTTGCATATCAGTTTGTAAGAGATATAGTCAGACAATATATTAGTGTTTTTATTTGAGGCTTTAATAGCAAAGCCTGACAGCATTATCTCTACTGTTTATTTCACTGTAAAATTGGTTTATAGTGATACAATTAGTAATGTTAAGCCTAGATATTATAAGAAGTAGTACTGATTGTTCCACAGTAAAGTTCACTTTATAGTGACATTAATGAACAGTATTTGTGCCATAATGTTTTATGGCATCAAGTAATTTCACTGTAGGAAAATAACACTTATCTTGAATACTCTAATCTCACAGCTAAAGTTTGCATTCAGGGTATATTTTAATTCAATGTCACAGTGACTCACATGCTTTTCTGACCCCCTAAAGTTGTGAGGATTTTTTTTTTAAGCAAAGATATTGCTAGTTATGAACTTTGAAATATTTTGTATTATTAGAATTAGTTTTTTAAAGTTTCTTTTTTCACAATCTTTTGGAATATTTTATGTTCTGCTAATACTGCAAACAAACAAACAAACAAAAAACAAGATATGTTATATAAAAGCCTCAATGCAATGCTTTGATATTCATGCATTTCCAGCTTTAAAGCATGTTTTATGTAAAACGCAAGTACCCTTCACAAAAACATATGATGATACTGACAAATAAGTCAAAATTGTCAGTAAAAGTTGAGAAACACAGTTTTTCCATTTTACTTATGGATTTTTTTCTGTATAAATCACCTTGTGATGATTTCATAACTTGTATTTTATATATCTATTTACTTATTTATAAATATGGTTCTCTTTTTTCAAAATTTTTCAATTTAATTTAATTTAATTTTTTCAGTGTTCTGAAATTCATTATTTGTGCATCACACCCAGTGCTCCATGCAATACGTGCCCTCCTTAATACCCACCACCAGGCTCACCCAACCCCCATCCCCTCCCCTCCAAAATCCTCAGTTTGTTTCTCAGAGTCTACAGTCTTTCATGGTTTGTTTCCCCCTCCAATCCCCCCAACTCACTTCTCCTCTCCATCTCCCAATGTCCTCCATGTTATTCCTTATGCTCCACAAGTAAGTGAAACCATATGGTAATTAACTCTCTCTGCTTGACTTATTTCACTCAGCATAATCTCCTCCAGTCCAGTCCATGTTGATACAAAAGTTGGGTATTCATCCTTTCTGATGGAGGCATAATACTCCATTGTATATATGGACCAAATCTTCTTTATCAATTCATCTGACTTTGGAAAACAGTGTGCAGATTCCTTAAGAAATTTTTTTTCAATTTTAAGTAAACCCCACACCACATGTAGGGCTTGAACTCACAACCTGAGGTCAAAAGTTGCATGCTCTACCAACTGAACCAGACAGGAGCCCCATAGCTTGTATTTTAAATGAATATATTTAAAATATAAGTTTAATTTTAACACATAATATATCTGTACCATCACACATAATATAATAATATACCCAAAGATATATAATGACATTGTTATAAATTGATTTATAGTTACCATACCATAATGTTGACTAAGTGACAAATGAGTTGAATTACTCTTTGTCTGTTATATTTATCAGGATAAGTTAGAATATAGCTTGTTATATAACAGTTCAAAAATCTCAGCTATAGCACACTGAAGACTGCTTCTCACTCATGAAATTCTAGGCAAACTCCTAGATACTTATCTTCCATGTAACAATGATGGAACCTAGGAAAGCTTTCATTATCCTATCACCGAATCAAGTTCCATTCAGTGTGACAGATTACAGAATTCCAGAAGGCATTCAACTGACAATTAAATACTTTGTCTAAGAGACAATAAACATGACCTCTGATCACAACCCACTGGCCAACACTAGTTACACTGCAACTTTCAACTGCATGAAATTGGGAAATAGTTTTCATGTACCCCAAACATGTAGAAAAATGATGTTATAGTTATAAATATCAAAAATCATGGCTAGATGTAACAATTAGAATCAGAGTCAGATATTATAGCTTGAAATACTAGAAATTGTTATTGCCCATCAAAGCATCGGTCTGTGATTAGTTATATTGAATATATATATTCCTTATAATTACTTGTTCTTAAATAAAAACCTATAAACTATTGAATAATTTCCCTTGAAAAGTGGACACTTTCAAATATTTTTCAATTCTTTCTAGACATAAAGATATCATTATATATAGTGCATGATCCATTAGGGAATGGAACATTCTTGTAATCAACTCACTATAAAAGGGCTCAGGATATTCATAAAGATATCACATACCTGGTGGCATGTGGCTTGTTACATTAAATTATATTAAACTGATTTTTAACCTATCAAAAGAAATTATACATCTTAAATTTTGTTATTGGTTAATATCTCTCAGTATTTTACTTGGAAACAATGATTACAATTTGAATCATATATTAGTTACACTAATTTATTTGTGTTGCTGATTCAACTCTTTATCATTACTTTCTTTTGGTAAATGATATTGCTCATAAGCTCATTTGTTCCAAATACATAATTTATTTAGTTTATTTTGATGTAGTTGAGGGATGAGTATATTGAAAGCTCAAAGAGACTTTGGTCTGAAGCTAAGTGGATAGAGTAATATCTAAGCATTGGACAGGATTGCATAAGCACCAGAAGAACTCTTTCTTATATGGAATCAAAGAAAATTTATGACCAAAATACATAGTATTTTGCTGGGTGATATACCTGGGCAAAAAAATAACCAGGAGAGATTTATATATGCCCTTTCAGAGTAAATGATCTGACATAGATCAGAAAATAATTGTGGGCAGGACACAAAGAGCAGAATTTCTCTGATGCTCATAACAAGCCTCAGAAACATTTACCTCTATTTTGTAAGCTGTACAGCTAGGTTAAAACTGATGCGAGAATAAATAACCTGTTTTTCAACTTTCTTCGTTTTATGCCTGGTCTTTGGAGATTGTGTCTCAATTCTGTGGGAAAGTTACAAGAAATGAAAAAGTTTAAATTTAGAATTTTTTCTTTCTCAATAATTAAAGCAATGACTAGTATGCCTTTTCATTTATCCCTTCTGATTTTTTTGACCCAAGAAGCAATTTGTTCAAGTTGTACAAAATGTTCCACTTGTTCATTAAGATTCCTGTGTGATCCTAAATGGTTTTCTTACTGAGTTTTTCTTATGATAATCTTCATTTTTCAAAAGTTAATTTTTGATATTACTCTCTCTGGTTCTGTTAGCTTAAATTTCTGCAGTGGATAGAGCTGTCCTGAGGAGTAAAATGTATTCATGAGTATGAAATGGTTTGCTGACGTTAATGCTAAATCATCTAAGTTACTTAGTGGGTTAAAAGGTATTAAGAATTCTGGAGTATTTTTTTTAAATGTTTTTGTTCAAATTTTATAGAGCTAAAAGCCAATTTCCCATAATAATTTTAATATAATTTAATGCATAGGAACTCACTCATTCCATTTCATATTTGTGTTACTCTTTAAGTGATAAATATTAATTAATTGAAATGTTATCTTCCTGATTTTTTTTACTTTTTCGTTTGAAAATTACTCATTTTTCCTTTTAAATTTTGTTTTTAATAAAAACTATATATATATATATATATATATATATATTTAAGGATATAACATGTTGATTTGATATACATATACATAGTGAAATGAAAACTGCAGTCAAGCTAATTAACATATCCTCTCCCCACATTTAGTCATTTTTTCTGTGTGATGAGAGTACCTGAATATGCTCTGTAGTAAATTTCTAGTATTCAGTGCAGTATTATTAACTATAGTCATTGTGCTACATTAGATCTCAACAGGTATTTGTTTTATATAACTGCAATTTTATACCTTTGATCAAGCACCATTTCCTATTTCTCCCCACCCCTGGTAACCACCATACTACTCTTTGCTTCTACATATTTGGCTTCTTTAGACTCTCACAAATAAGGGAGATCATGTAGTTTTTTGCTATGTTTGGCTTACATCACTTAGTATAATGTCCTCCAGATTCATGCATGTTGTAGATGGTAGGATCTCTTTCTTTTTTTAAGGCTGAATAATATCCTATTGTATATATAAACCAAAATTTCATTATCCATTCATCTGTTGACAGTCACTGAATTGTTCCTTTATCTTGGCTGTTGTGAATAATGTTGCAATAAATATGGGAGCATAGCTATTTCTTTGAGGACCTGATTTCATTTCATTTTGGTATACACCAGGAAAGAGATTGCTGGATTATATGGTAGATATATTTTTAGGTTTTTCAAAGGAACTTCTATACTGTTTTCCTAATGGCTATACTAATTTACATTCCCACCAATGGTACACAGGGTTCCCTTTCTCTACCTCCTGGATAATTCTTATTTTTTGTCTTTTTTTTAATAATAATCATCCTGACCATTGTGAGGTGATATCACATTATGCTTTGATTTACATTTTCCTAAGTAATTATATTGAACACCATTTTATATATCATTTGACCATTTGTATGTCTTCTTTGGAAAAAAGTCTATTCAGACCTTTACTCACTTTTAATTGGGTTGTTTGTTTGCTTTTGAGTTGTATGCATTCCTTTTACATTTTGGATACTAACCCTTTGTCAGATACATGGTTCACACACACATATATATATTTTTCTTTTTCTGTAGGTTGCTTTTTCATTTTTTCTTTTTAAGATTTTATTTACTTATTTGAGATCAAGAAGATAAAAGAGGGAGAGGGACATGTAGGCCCTGTGTGGAGTGCAGAGCCCAAGGTGGGGCTTGATCCCACAACCCTAAGACCATGACCTGAGTCAAAATCAAGTGTCAGGTGCTTAGCTGACTGAGCCACCCAGGCACTCCAGTTGCCTTTTCATTTTGTGGATTTGTCTCCTTTCCTGTGTAGAATCTTGTTAGTTTGATAATCTTACTCATTTATTTGCGCTTTTGTTACCTGTACTTTTGGTGTGATATACAAAAAACCATTGCCAAGACTGATGCCAAGGAGTTTTTTGCCTGTGTGTTCTTCTGGGAATTTTATAGTTGCAAATCTTACATTTAATTTACTTTCACTTGACAGAGGGAGTTCTATAGTTGCAAGTCTTAAATTTAATTCACTTTTTCACTTGAAAGAGGGAGTTTTATAGTTACAAGTCTTACATTTAATTCACTTTCAGTTGATATTTGTGTGTCATGTAAGATATTGGTCCAGTTTCTTTCTTTTTATTTAATTAAGTTATTTATTTATTTGTCTATTTATTTATTTTTTAGGCAGGCTCCACACACAGCATGGAGCTTAATGCAGGCCTAGAACTCATGACCCTGAGATCATGACTTGAGGTGAGATCAAGAGTTGAATGTTTAACAGACTGAGCCATCCAGGCACCCTGATCCAATTACATTCTTAATTCCCTTTTTCTCTTCCTTTAAGTTTCTAGATGACGCTAGAGAGAAATTCTGCTCTTTATGGCTGCTCATAGTTATTTTCTGGTCTCTGTCGTATCATTTATAGGAAGAATAGAATATAAATTCTCCATTTTTTTGGTGAGTTTTCATCTATTAGATGACTTATGTATGAAACTGAGATGCTTATAAATATGCAGGATATTTATTGGTTCTGTATAGGCTACAAATAAAACTGATGTTCTAATGAATATATATAGCTAGAAGCCTGGGTTCCATACAATTGTGTCAATAACTAGCTATAAGTGTTGGAGATTGCACATACCCTCAATAGAATTCATCATCATTATTGGATGATAATTTTCAAGAGTTCTTATATCTAATATAAGAGTTCCATTATTTAATTCAGTTTCCAGGGAATGGGCATTTGTCATTAAGACATCTCTAAAAATTAAGCATTCATTACACTAGATTAGAAGAATGCTATAGGGATGAGTCAGCATAGTTATCAGCTACATGCTACTGAAATAAGTAATCATAGAGTGAATTTATAATATCCACCTTAGATGACACTAGAGAGAATATTAATATATTCTTAAAGAAAGAATAAAACAGAATATAAAACAAAGCTTAAATATAATTCTCACTTTTTAAAAAATATATCACTTTTTTTTCTTATGTTGTTGACATCATTTATTATTAATTCCTTATGACTAATACTTTTAATATATATATACTTTGAAAGTTGTAAAGACTATGTAGCTGTGCCTAGTAAGTGTTATACTTGGTCATAAAGCAACCTTCAACTGATTGGAAAGAATTTAAATCTGCATATGAACTCTCATCAGAGTAGAATGATGGAAGTTGGTTGTACTAGAAGCTTTTTCTTTTGCCTGGGAATGACTCAAATGTCATATTCAGGCAAAGACATATAACTCTCTTGATTCTCAATACACTTATTAGATTATTATAATTATATATTTAACTATTTTGCACATATTTTATTATGATATATAATTATATACTATCATAATATAGTATATATAATATATTATATAACATATAATGATAATATATTACAAAATAATATATACACACACACATACATAGACTATAATAATGTAATATAATACACTTACACATATATATAGGCTTTTAAAAGCAGTCAGGGGGTGCCTGGGTAGCAGTCAGTTTAGTGGTCAACTCTTGAGTTCTGGCAGAGCTCTGATATCAGGGTGATGAGATCAAGCCCCACATGGAGCTCCGTGTGAGCTCCAAGCTCAGCATGGACTCAGTTGAGTTTCTCTCTTCCTCTCCCCCTACCTCTCCCCTGTGCGTTCTCTCTCTCTCATTGAAATAAACAAATATCAAAAAAAATTTTTTTTAAAGCAGTCAGTAGTGGAACAATTCAGCAATTTTTTTCACTTAAATTCACTTCCTTGTGGTGATAAGATCACTAAATTGATGGATACAAGCGAGGCTGTAAACGTTTCATAGATGTTATGTATGTATTTTTATGGGGAAGTTTGAAAAATCCATCATTAGTTTCCCCACTGAGGATGTGCTTACTTGTGAGAAAGCTACAAAGATTCTACAGTGCATGTTCATAAACTAAGTGCTTTCCTCCTTTGACGTTCCACAACAAACAGATTTCTCTGCTGGTTAAGGCTGAGGTATAAACTTCACCCATAATGCTCATTTATTTAAAAAACTTACCATTAGAAAGATAAATTCTTTCACTGCAAAATAAATTGGCATCAACTAAAGACTGGCTCCAAATCTCTCTTTCTGGCATTTTACTCTGGAAATACCTGTTTGACCATCTCTGCTCCCAGGGACCCCATGAAGGAAGCAACATTTTCACCCTGCACTTTCAGCTTCAGCCCAAAGCATAGCTTTTATGTTTATATTGTTTTGAATTTTTCATTTTGCATATGCCAGCCATCATTTATTTTTATTACTTCTTTTGTGATTATTAGATTTTTATTAGATATGATTATTTTGTTTTTGAATCAAGATATTTTGCAAATTTAAACTTCAGACAAATCATTGTAGGGACCCCTGGATAGTTCAGTCAGTTGCCTTTGGCTCAGGTCATGATCCCGGGGTCCTGGGATTGAGCCCGGCATTGGGGTTCCTGCTCAGAGGGAAGCCTGATTCTCCCTCTTCCTCTCCTTGCCACTCCCCCTGCTTGTGCTCTCTCTCTCTCTCCCTGACAAATAAATAAATTTAAAAAAATAATTAAAAAATCAATGTAGTTTTATCTTTACACCTTTTTTTTTTTTCTCTCTGATTTCATTTTTAAATAATCTCCACATTCAACGTGGGGCTCAAACTTACGACTGAGATCAAGAGTCACATGCTCTACTGCATGAGCCAGACAGGCACCCCCTTTAAATCTTAATTTGGTTAATGATACAATATGAAGGTTCTTTTTTTTTTTTAAGATTTTATTTATTTATTTGACAGAGACAGAGAGATCACAAGTAGGCAGAGAGGCAGGCTGGGAGAGAGGAGGAAGCAGGCTCCCTGCTGAGCAGAGAGCCCGATGCGGGTCTCTATCCCAGGACCCTGGGATCATGACCTGAGCTGAAGGCAGAGGCTTTAAACCACTGAGCCACCCAGGCACCCCAATATGAAGGTTCTTAACATTTGCTTTGACATTTTACATCATTATTATTCTCTTATAATGTTGAATTTTTAGACTGTTTTATTACTATTACTTTTAATACACTTTAAAATTTTTTCAAGTTTTTATTTAAATTCCAACTAGTGGGGTGCCTGGGTGGCTCAGTTGGTTAAAGCCTCTGCCTTCGGCTGGGGTCATGATCCCAGGGTCCTGGGATCAAGCCCCACATCGGGCTCTCTGCTCAGCAGGGAGCCTGCTTCCTCCTCTCTCTCTGCCTGCCTCTCTGCCTACTTGTGATCTCTCTCTGTCAAATAAGTAAATAAAAAAAAAAATAAATTCCAACTAGTTAACATACAGTGTAACATTATTTTCAGAAACAGAATTTAGTGATTATCACTTACATACAATACCCAGTGCTCATCTCAACAACTGCCTTCCTTAATACCCATCACTAATTTTTAGGACAGTTTTGGATTTACAGAAAATTTATAAAAACAGTACAGGAAGTTTCTAGGTCTTCTCCATAGTTTCTCCTATGAACATTTTCTATCAGTATGGTGTATTTGTTACAAGTAATGAACCAGTAAGGACATATGTTATTAACTAAAGTCTGTATTTCATTTATTTTTTCCTTACTCTTTCCTTGATCTCCTTTTTGTGTTCTAGGATCCCATTCCAGGTAACATAATATGTTTAGTTATTATATCTCTATAGGGTTCTCTTGGCTATAGCAGTTTCTCAGACTTTCCTTTTTTGTTGGTTTTTGTTTTTTGAGTTTTGTTTTGTATTGTTTTTTGGATGGCCTTGACAGTTTTGAGGAGTTCTTGTCAGGTATTTTGTAGAATGTCCCTTCACTTGCACTTACCTGATGTTTTTCTCATGATTTGTTTGGTGTTGCCAGTTTGGGGGAGGAAGACCACAGAGTATAGTTCCTCAAAACTTCTCAGAAGGCAAATTCTCCCAATCTGAAATAAAATCACTTTTTAAAATAATGGCACACAATAGACATATCCATATACTTGTTAGCCAATATTAATATGACTGAGCCTTTAACTTAAAAAGAAGAATGAGGACATGTGAGATTATGAAAATAATGCAAATGATCCAACTATGGAGTGAAGAGACTTAGGCTATAGAGCCAACCACAGAACAAGTGACCTTCACTTCTGAGAGTATGGGAAAGCTAAACTGGTTCTATTAAGAGAAAAAAAAAAGTAACTGGAAAGCCAAAGCAAAAACATTAAAAGGTAGTTCTCATAAAATTGAAATCTGGCCATCCAAATGCATGAAAATTGGAGAATCCCAAGAAGTATACACACATGTGTCCTTATTACTGCTCTGAGGAGCAGATCATAAAATGCAACTAGTTAAAATTCTGCTATAGGCATTCTGTGTGTGAATTCTAAGAAGAGGGAAGATGTTGAGGAAGAAAAGATTTGAAGATTAGCATTTCCCTTAGTGAAAATTATTATGTTACTGTATCTGCCTTTATATTCTTACTATATTCCCATTTGTTTGTTTTCTGTGGAGAAATTTAATAGCTTATTTTGCATCCTTAGCAGCATCTAATTTTATACTGAGGAATTCACAAGATTAAGGAAAGATACTAATGCTTGTATAATTAAAGAAAACAGTGTGCAACTTTAGTAAGATGAAACTGGTTATAGTCTCATTTTATCATGAAGCATTCTTTATTAACTGACATCTCTACACTACTGTACTGGGGAAGAAATCTGATTTTCATGATAATGGTTCTAGTGTTCTGTAAACTTTGGGTATTTAGTAGGTTTCCTCTTTTTGAAGTTTTGTTTTCCATACTTGCAGTTACTTACAGCCAACTGTGATTCAGAAGCAGAGGATCCTCCTTCTGATGTATTGTCAGAAGGTCAACAGTAGCCCAACACTACATTACAATGCTTATTAAATCATTCACTTCACTTCATTTCATCCCATAGGCATTTAATCATCTTATATCATCACAAGAAGGGTGAATAACACATGGTAACAATTTTTGAAAGAGAGAAAGAGACCGCATTCATATAACTTTTATTATAGTATATTATAGTATATTGTTATAATTACTCTATTTTATTATTAATGATTGTTAATCTCTTACTGTGCCTAATTTATAAATTAAACTTTATGTTAGGTATGCATGTATAGGGAAAAAGAAAAACAGTATATATAGGGCTGGGTACTATCCATAGCTTCAGGTATCTATTGGGAGTCTTAGAATGTATCCCCTATCAATAAGAGTCACTACATTTTATTAAAAGTACACTTTGAAAGCTTGCAGTTACTTACAGAAAAAGAAGATTTATTCAAAGATAAAGCAAACAGACATAAACAGCATTTCTTTAGTTTAGATATCATCATTGGTATTTTTCTAGATTAGATATCAGCATTTTGAAACAATGGAATGACTTCTCAAGAGACATATGTGGATTAGTGAGATGGAGAGGTCATATTTCCAAACAAATTATAATAATATACTGGAAATAATGTCCAGCTTGCATAAAAAATTCCCCATATGAATTATCACATTAAGTGCTCTTTATATTTATATTATTAAATATCTTTTATCATCTTTTAACTTGTAAATATTCAAATATAAAAATATGATAATTTCATGTGTGAAATACTTGATTTACTAGAATAACTGTTTCTTCAATCTGATAATAAATTATAGAATCTGGGATTGATCATCATGGATAGCACAAAAAAATCATAATAAAATTTTGGTATGTGACAATGTGCTATACATGCCCTGCATATCAGTCCTAAGAATATCTTGACTGACTTATGGAGAGCCGCTCCCTGTGTTCCCTTGAGGTTTTATTAGTACATCATAGAGCTAATTCCACAAATTCTCAGAAGTGAAGTAAAGCCCTTTCTCTACTTCTCACAGGCTCTACAATTCACTTCTGAAGGGAGTTTGAAAACTACGTAAATAATATAGAAGCTTTTAATACTAGTAGACCAATGCAGTAATAAATAGAACTTAGAAGGTCTTTTTACACTGCTCATCCTGATCCTTAATCTTCACATATATTGCTTAGAATTTCACATGACTTATCATAGTACACTTTAAGTTCTTACAGTGGAGATTTGTTGCAATAAAAAAACCTAGTATCTATTCAATTTCTCTGCAAATGGTACTTGATTTCCTCCTTGAGATCATCATTTCCTTTTTTATTGATGTATAATTAACATATAGTATTATATTAGTTTCAGGTGTCTAATATAATGATTAAACAGTTCTATACATTTCTCAGTGCTGATCGTGATAAGTGTACTCTTAATCCCTTTTATCTATTTCACCTATCCCCTACCCATATCTTCTCTGCAAACCACCATTCCATTCCCTGAATTTAAGAGTCAGTCTTTTTTCTGCATTTGTTCATTTGTTTTGTTTCTAAAATTTTATACATCAGTGAGATCATATGGTGTTTGTCTCTAACTTATTTTGCTTAGTGTTATACCCTAAACATTCAACAGTGTTGTTGCAAATGACAAGATCTTATTCTTTTTAAATCTTATTAAATATTACTGAAGTATATACATCTTCTATATCCATTCATCTATGGATGGACACTTGAGTTGCTTTAATATCTTGGCTATTATAAATAATGCTTCAATAAACCTAGGGTGCATATATCTTTTTAAATTGGTGTTTGCATATTCTTTGGGTAAATACCCAGTAGTGGAATTACTGAATCATATGGCATGTCTATTTTTAAATTTTTGAAGAATCTTCATACTGTTTTCCATAGTAGATGCGCCAATTTGTATTTCTCCCTAGAGTGCCTAGAGTTCTTTTTTTCTTCACTTCCTCACCAACACTTGTTACTTATTTTCTTTTTTCTTCTAGACATTCTGAAATTGTGGTTTTGATTTCTATTTCCCTGATGATTACTGATGTTGAGCATCTTTTCATGTGTCTGTTGGCTATCTGTATGTCCTCTTTGGGAAAATATCTATTCAGGTCCTCTGCTCATTTTAATGAGATTATTTTGTTTGTTTGCTTGTTTTTGAGTTTGGTCTTTTTTTTTTATTAACATATAATATATTATTTGTTTCACGGGTATAGGTCTGTGAATCATCAGTCTTACACAATTCACAGCACTCACCATAGCACATACCTTCCCCAATGTCCACCACCCAGCCTCCCTGTCCCTCCGACCCCCCTCCCTTCCAGCAACCTGCAGTTTGTTTCCTGAGATTAAGAGTCTCTTATGGTTTGTCTCCCTTTCTGGTTCCATCTTGTTTCATTTTTCCCTCCCTTCCCCCCACAACCTCCTGTCTTGCCTCTCACAGTCCTTATGTCAGAGAGATCCTGTGATAATTGTCTTTCTCTGCTTGACTTATTTCACTTAGTGTAATACCCTCTAGTTCCATCCATGTCATAGCAAATGGCAAGATTTTGTGGATTTTTTGATGGCTGCATAGTATTCCATTGTATATATATACCACCTTTCTTTATCCATTCATCTGTTGATGGACATATAGGCTCTTTCTGTAGTTTAGCTATTGTGGACAATGCTGCTATAAACATTTGGGGGCATAAGCCCCTTTGTATAACTACATTTGTATCTTTAGGATAAATATATTTTGGGGTTTTTTGGCATCGAGTTGTATAAGATCTTTCTGTATGAAAACTAACCTCTTCTTGAATATATAATTTGCAAATATGTTCTCCCATTCAGTAGTTTACCTTTTAGTTTCATCAACAGTTTTGTTCACTGTACAAAAGCTTTTTTATTTTGGTGTAAATCCAATAGTTTATTTTTGCTTTTGTTTCCCTTGCCAGAGGAGACATATCTAGAAAAATGTTTCTATGGCTGATGTCAAAGAAATTACTACCTATATTTTCTTCTAGGGGTTTTATGGTTTCAGGTCTCACATTTAGATCTTTATTCATTTTGAGTTTACTTTTGTGTATGAGGTAAGAAAGTATTCCAGTTTTACTCTTCTGTATAAAGCTGTTTAGTTTTTCCAGCACCATTTTTTGAAGAGACTGCCTTTTCCCCATTATATATTCTTGCCTTCTTTGTTGGGGATTAAGTGACCACTTAAGTGTGGGCTCTCTATTCTATACCAATTTCTGGGCTCTCTATTCTATACCAATGATCTATATGTCTATTCTATGCTGGTGTTTTGATTACTACAGTTTTGTAATATATCTTGAAATCTGGAATTTGATACCTGCAGCTTTGTTCTTCTTTCTCAAGACTCTTTGGCTATTTGGGGTCTTTTGTGCAAGACCATGATTTCTTCAATTAGTTAATTCATGTGATTCATTAAGTATTAACACCTTCCCTCCACAAACACACATATGTTCATGTTTGGGTACATGACATAACTCTCTATCATTAAGATTTTTGTTTTCATTTCAAAGGTTGTGGCAATTGGGTCAAATAGGACCAATGTCCAAGGTTGTCAGGATGAATATATGTGGAGAATATGTGTCAACAATGAGAAAAAGATGTTCTCATTCTCTAATAATGAGTTTGCTAACTGTAAAGAAAATATAAGTCCACAGTTGCCAAAAGTCCTCAAATGTCTGATAATCAAACCAACACAGATGAAAGTAGCGACCAAGAAAATTATTTCTGATGATACTGAACTTCTGGATCTCAAGCAACGTCTGAGGCAGCCATCTCTTTAAACTGTGCTTCTACATCTTCAACCAGAGGGATCCCAATACTAGGTAGTGAAAGGTGAAGATGTCATTGACAACTTTCTATATGTGGACTTGTCTAAATTAGGTAGGTAGAAGACAGTGTAAGTCCAGAGATTCCAAATTGTGAGTATGACAGTATATTTTACATGGGAGCAAACTGGCAGAGTAACCTTTTGTACCTGTTGTATCCAGGACCTCATATTCTTAAGGTATTTATCAAGTAAATATTAGATTGCTGAAGTTTCTTTGCCAATTGTATTTAAGTGACCTTCAGCAGAATACAGAAAAACTTTTGAGCCTGGCACATGTGAAAGCAGAAGGAAAACAAACAGCTTTACAAATGTTCCACTGGCAATCTCAGTGTAATTCATTGGAATAGAGTCTTCTAATGAATTTTACAGCATTTCAGTCTAAAAATGGATGGAAAGGGGAGTCTGAATGGCTCAGTCAGAAGAACATAAGACTCTTGGTCTCAGGGTTGTGAGTCTGAGTTCACAATGGAAGAAGAGATTACTTAGAAATATATAAAAATTAAAATATAAAAATGGATGGAGAAAAAATAAATATGTTAAGAAAAAATATGTGATAAAATGAAAGCTGGGCTAAACCCGGCCATACCATAAATATTTTTTCACTCCCCTTCTAGAGAGACAGTTACTTTCTGACAGAAAGTAACTCTTAAGTTCCTTAAAGTGGCCATACCCCTGAGAAAGATTTCCATTCCTAGGTTACTGCTTCTCATTATCCTGAGGTAGGGGCCAAAAAAGAGTACATTACATCTGGCTGCCAAAAGTCCACTGTCAGCTTTTGGGTTTGAATTATGTAGTCATGCATGTGGGCCCATACATTGGATCTTTCTCATCTGTGTTCTGACTGCAATCCTGCCTCAATTGTATGACTGCCCAAAGAAGCAAAGATGGTGAAAGGCCATGTTGATTCTGCAAGTCTTCTACTGTTGACACCCAGAAAAATTACGCCAATCCTTTAATAGACTCTACACTCATTCAAGTCATATCTGTTTCCTCGGAGGACTTTCAAGAACATAGCTTTCCAAAGCCAATGAACCTTTTGCTTGATGTTTGCTTGATGTTTGCTTTTGATTCATGCAGTGATGGTGAACTATCCTGGGAGGATCTCCATTTATGCTGAGTAAGTGGACATGCTGAGGAAACAGGACTGTTCTTTTTACATTTTCCAACAATCTCCTCACTTATTTTCCTAAGTGGTGATAGAATTATGATTCTACCAATATTGAGAAATTATATCATCTCTATATAATGCTGTGATTACAGTCTAAGGATTTCAAGAGAAAAAATGGTTAGAAGATGTGCTATTCTACATTTGTGATTTAAAAAAATCTGAATAGTAGATATACATAAACAGAAAATAATCATACATATTTTCCTGCATACTCTGGGTAAGATTTGAATTTGTGCTTATCATCAACAAAGAACAGTAACAACCCTTGAGAGACTCAGTGGAAGGCAGAACTCATAGGTGGCACTCTGATTGATGCAGCATGCAAATAATTACATAACAAGCATTAAATGGTACTCCTTAGGGAACAGGGACAAGGTCTATATAGTTTCAATGCAAATAAGTACCAAAGAGCCACAAAATTATTAATAGAAATTTATTGTTTCTTTTTCATTATGGAGGGCTACATGAAGTTAGCCAGGAACCTGTGGTAATTTTTATTCTCCAATAAATATCCAGAAGAGAAGCTATCTCAACATGATAAAGAATCGTCACCTTCATTGATCAGACAACAGTTAAATACATAAGAATGTCTCCCCCTCCAATTATTCTAAATTTTCACTGATTAATCACTCTACTCTACATAAGCCCATGGATGTAGAAAGACATTTTTGGAAAAAAAAAAAATGTTCCTGACCTCTTAACATTCTATGGTTGGCTGCACAGAGAGAAATAGAGCAAGAGAGCATGGGAGTAAGGGAGGGGGAAAGAGAGAGAAAGGAAGAAAGAAAAAGGGGGAGTAGGGAGAACAAGAAGTGTGAAACACAATGAATTAGTTTATTTCATAATTTATAATTAATAACATATTTGTGTGCTAGGGTAAAGAGACTGATGTTATAGAGCTGTTATGAATTCTAAGTACCCTTTAAGATATACCCCCCTGAAACCCTTAGATGAACTGAAGATTATTTCTTCCTTTGAGGCCTGATTTTATTTCTTACTGTGGGTTACTGAAAAACCTAACTGTATTGTCAAAAATTATTTCTAAATAGTTATAAAATGTCTTATTACATGAGAATGCCTCCCTTCCCCAAGTCCAAAATAATTTAAAAAACATAATGGTGATTAGTAAATTACAAGGGACTCCCCTTCTGACCCACACAATTTCTAGTACTTTCCTCTATGATATAGTGGTTTTTTGGAGCTAGCCTTGATCATAGGATGGAGACATTGTAACTCTGGCTTAAATATAAAATTCTTACTTCTCAGAGAAATGCAATCTAGATGGATGGTTTCCAATTGGCTGATATGAAAGTGATATATGATATGAATATATGATATTATTGATTTGATACTTCCTTTGACAGGGTACTTATTCTTAACATGGCAAACAAGAGTGGTAATATTTTGGCTCTATTTCAAAACTGGCAAGAGACCATGAGTGTTCATTCTACCACTCATCTCTCTTTAAACTCCTGCTGAGCTAAATGGGAGTTTTGTACTTTAGCAAGCAGTGAATTAGGTTTCCAGTGATGTGAAGAGAAGAGGGCAGACAGTTCCAGATGGCTAGTGCCATAGAAACTAAGGGTCAATGTTTGCAGAGGAAGGAGTGGGCACAATATACAATCTCAATTATTAAAAGTCAGTAGACAGGAAAACAACCAAAACGGTAACAGATGAATGAAATGACTCTGTTGGCATGAACATATACTATAAACTTTTTCAACGCTCCCAAGGGCAAATGCATTATTAGTAGATTTGTATCTATTAGGAGCATGCCATGGGATTAAGCTATTATGGGTTTATCTTTATTTTTTTTCATCTTCTATTTTTAAAAAGTTGAAGAGCAGAGCTTCATAGTTAACACACCTTTCATTATTTGAAAATAATGGTTCTATAAGAACATTGGTTTTCCGTTCACTTGAATATAATTACTTACCTTTCTGTTTTTTTTTTTCCTAATTATACTATACTGCATTAATATAGTTAGAATAGAGCCAATACATTTTTCTTTCCAGAGAAACTGAAATTATCATACATTGCTTGCAGCCTTTTTTTCCCCTTTGAATGGTTATAGTGCAGTGGTATCAGCTTTGTTTCCTGCATTCTATTGTTAATGTCTCATGCAGGATTCATGCCTGATTATCTCAATTTAGTGTTTTTAATTTAATACAAACATTAGCAAAAGAACAATTTACCAAACCTAATGACTGGTCATAATGCAATACAATAAAATGTTACTTTTTAGACCATTTTTAATACTGAATTCATCTCAAACATATTTCAAAGCTAAATGACATCATTGTAGAGTTAAGTATCATCTCATTATATCATTTACTAATAAATAAGAGAAATTAACATATCTGCAAATCAGTGAAAAGAAAGGTTTATGGGAGATGTACTTCAGGGGGTGGGGAGAGACTCCAGAGGAAGCAAAAAGAATACGATCCTTGAGAAGTCTGGGAGCCATGGCTGGGAGCTTTATGAGAAAGGTTTTAGTGTGTGTTATTTGCTTCATGCACTCTGAATTGCTTTGTGAACTTGGGTAAGATACTTAATTATCTGTAACCTAGGTTTGCCTAGCCATTAAATTAGGACAGAGCACAGGTTTAGGAAAGATGACTACCTCTATTAAAAGGAAGTGAATTGCTATGTTTTGGGAAGAATGGTTTTTACCTTTTCCTGGGCACTAAGTCTCAAGTAGGAATAATTATAGTCAAAACTTTAAAAAAAAAGATTAATGTCCATAAAAAGGAACAGCATAATCCTTCATCTGCAAAACTAAACAAAATACAAAACCTGAGTTCTAGATCTCATTGATATATTCCTGGACATGAAGCAAGCTTTTAAAAAAATTAATTTCATTGATCATTAAACACTAGAATAATTTACTTCTCCTTATGTTAATATTAGAAATCTTTGTGAATTTTAGAAATTCAGAATGTCATTCTACTGCTCATTAAATTATTTGAATGCAATTGGCACTTGTGCCCAGGCCAAGGCAATTCACGATATTAAAAAAAAAAAAAAGGTGAATGACAATGTTGGGAAGATTTATTTATTTTTTTAAATATAGTTTATGTGTTAGAATAATTAACAAAAGACACTGCTTATATTTTTCAAGCTGTCATAATGGGGGAAATCACCGTGCCCAGTGCAAAAATAAATTAACTCCAAAGACTTCTTTCCTAGCCATCCTCTATCTCCACCATCTTCTGTGAACTCACCTGTCTCTAATCACAATTAAACTCTACTTTCTCACCTGTGGAATTAAAAGAATGGTCTGAATAGGAGTCACAGATTCAAATACCCATAGGGATCCAACAGGTAATTTAAGTTAATTAAGTGTACCAGATAACTATTTCAGCAAACTGAAGAGTGACTATCCCTTCTAAAAATAATTTTCTGTAATTATGTCCATGCAGGAATTTGGGCCAGTACAGCAAGTTTTCCATTTTTTTCACATGTGTCTAGTAACTTTTTTTTTCTAAATTTTTGTAATATTGGAATAATATAAATAACTTGAAATTTTCATGTTAAATGAGGATATGTGGAGTGTAGCCCTTATATAAAGATAAATTATTGGGCAAGCTTTGTGCAAAATATAATTATGAAATACAGGAACGTATTTGTTCTCTCATTTTTTTTCTCATTTTAACATCCCTCCCCCTTCCCAATCAGGTATAAAGTGGCTACTAAAGTGTTAGTTAATGTTGATTCTGGTAATGACTACATTACCCCCACCTCACCCTCACAAACCAGAGAATGGTGTCCTAAGTGGAATAGAGATATTGAAATCAGAGGGAACATCTCACCTGGAAAAAGGCAGCTTTGCCCAAAGGATGGCCAAAATTCCAGGGTCTGTTCTTTATCATTGCAAGCCTGGACAATCAGTGGTTATTTCACCCAGAGAAAAATAAGCATCTCAAGGCCTTAATGGTCGGTATATTTAATAGAAACAGATATATTTAAAATATGAATGTCATATTTCTTATTTAAAAAGAAGGATAATAAGCACATAAGACACTTGTGCTCCTATTAGCATTTCCTGTTATATTCCAGTCTAACTGCTTAGCCAATTATAATCAGAATTTTTCTCAGTGATGATTGAAATAGCTTCAAAGTGGCTTGATGGGTTGAGTCATAAATCTAACGTGGACTGATATGTTCATCTTCAATGTAGTGATCTTTCTCCCACAGTGATCAAACACAACACATCACGAGCTCTCACCTAAATCACTCTGTGGTATGTTATCAATGTGAGCTTGTCTCTCTTTGCCTTGGATATATAAACTCTCTTTAAAAATCGTAAAGCCATAGATGCAAAATGCTGAACCAAACTAAACCTCAGGTTATCGGCTATCATTTGTGCAAAGACTCTCATTTATTCACTTAAAAATTTTGTTTTGTTTCTTCAGTCCATAGACCCAATTCCATCCCCATCCACATATAACCTATTTTAGTCTATTTAAGATATGGCCTAGATATTTAAATATCTTCTAAGATGTAGTATTGAATTACATTTTAATTTCATAACCAGTATTATATTATGAATCATATTTTGCTTATATTTAACACTAAATTTGCTCTTTATTTTTCTATGCACATCTAGTTAGTTGTTTTTGGTTGTTGAAAGGATATTCCATTTTACTTACCCAGAACACTACTTTATCCTTACTTCTGTTGATAAACGTGGTATGTTCTCTTCAAATTCTTGCTAACTGTTTCAATGCTGTGATAAACATTTCAATAGGAGGTAAGTTTCTAAGTTTCTTCAGGATATAAGTGCAATTTAACGCAGCTAGAATGTGTAGAATTCATAATAATGTCAATAGATATTTCCAAATTTATCTGCAGGTGATTCTACTCACATCAGGAAAGGAAAAGTATTCTCAAATATCCAACTCATTGCAGATATTTAGAATTACCAAACTTTATTCTAATCTTATGGAACTGAAATTCTATTTGTGTTGCTTTAAATTGTATTTTTTATAACTTTAAGAACACTATTAAATAATTTTTCTTATAATCATCTTCCATATATTGGCCACTCATATCTTTTGCTCATTTTTCTAATATATTTCCTATCTTTTTAAAATTTATTTTCAGGATTAAATGTGTATTATATTAATGTATTGTTATTTTGGATATTGCAATTCTTATTTCCCAGACCATTACCAGTTATTGTTATAACAACATAACAAATTTTCCGTGTTAAATAATTAATCTTTTCCCCTATGGTTTCACTAGTTTGTACATCATAGTTTATTAATTAACACTACAGATAATGTTTTTGAGTGCTATCCTGACTAGGCTCAATGTTAAGAATTTAAGTAAAAGAGATGAATAGATGAACAAACAAACAAACAAAAAATAATCAACCCCTGTTTTCAGTGGAACTTACATATTTGTGGAGATATGGACAATCATCAAACATATAAACTTAAAATATGCAAGGTGTTTATGAGTTCTAAGAATGAAATATGCATGGTAGTTACATAAAGAGCTGTAGTAGAGAGTGCCACTTTATAAAGGGAGATCAAAGAAAGTGATATTTAAGCAGAAAACCAAAAATAGAGAAGATATACTTCACCTGACAATCCAGCAGAAAATAATTCCAAACCAAAGGAAAAATAGAAGAAAAGCTCACAGTTGCATTTTTGAACAACTAGAAATTCTTCCTTTTCAGGTTTTATTTAATGTAAGTAAATGTTATAGATATATTTTCACAAAATAATGAGCTACTTTTCCCCTTTTTACTATAATATTTCTTTCTCTCTTCAATAATCTATAAACATATCCCTGCTGTAAATCAGAATCCCATTTCCACACAAGTGTATTCTGTAATCTCTATGCTCCTTGGATGTTTCTACTTTAATAGTGCATTATATTTATTCCTAAAACTTTGGTATCTTTTTATCTGGTATTGTTAAGTTTTCTAGCTTTGCTCCTTTATTTAGAAAAAAAAAAAAAACTTAGCTATTTAGTTCCATTCAAGTTTCTTATAAGCTTATCACCAAGTTCTACCATAGATTTTAAAGTTGTACATATTTCTGAATAGATAGCTTAATTTGGTGAAAAGTACTTGTTATAATATGATATTGTCTTATTTTGAATTCTCATTACATATCTTCATATAATCCAATATTTTAAAAAATCAATAGAGATTTCAAATATAATGTATGAGCATCCAGTGCTTACATTGGAAAAGAAGAAAGGTCGCAAATAAATGATACAGACTTACACAGTAAGATGCTATAAAGAAAGGGACAAGTTAAACTCAACAAAACCAGAAGGAAATAAGTGAAAGAGAGCAGAAACCAAGGCAATTAAAATCAGAGAAAATTTTTTGAAAGTTAATAAAACAGTGACAATTTTTTTTAAAGATTTTATTTATTTATTTGACAGAGAGAGATCACAAGTAGATGGAGAGGCAGGCAGAGAGAGAGAGAGAGAGGGAAGCAGGCTTCTTGCTGAGCAGAGAGCCAGATGTGGGACTCGATCCCAGGACCCTGAGATCATGACCTGAGCCGAAGGCAGCGGCTTAACCCACTGAGCCACCCAGGCGCCCCAGTGACAATTTTTTAAAAGGTTTAATTTATTTATTTGACAGACAGAGATTACAAGTAGGCAGAGAGGCAGTCAGAGAGAGATAGAGGAGGAAGCAGTCTCCCTGGGATCATGACCTGAGCTGAGGCAGAGGCTTTAACCCACTGAGCCACCCAGGTGCCCCTGACTTAATTTTTTAAATGATAAAATAATAATAGAATGACCAAGGGAAAATGAAAAAGATATATATTATCACTCCCTAAAATGAAACCAAGAACATCACTGAAAATCCTACAGACATTATCAGGATAATAACAGAATATTAAAAATGACTTAATGGTCATAAATGTAAGACTTATGTGAAATGGACACAATTCTTTAAAGACACAAACTACCAATGATTATTTTAGAAATTAGATAAGCTGAATATTCCTATATGTATTTTAAAAATAAATTTGTATTTAGATGTCTTCCAAATAAGAAACTTAGGCCCAGATGCTCATGTCCCAAACACTTAAGATATAATACCAATTCTAGAAAAAACTCATCTAGAACACTTTTATTTTATGAGCATTTCTCTAATACTTAATGCAGATTGATATTTTAAATTAATATAAACGTAAAAATCCTCAACACAATATTTATAATAATTCCAACAATTTGTTAAAAGGATAAATCATCACAGATTATACTGAGATTGCAAGGTTGGTTTAACATTTGAAAACCAGTTAAGGTAATTCACCATATCAACACACTAAAAAAGAATAATGATGTTAACATCTCCATAAATACAAAAAGTACATTTGATAAATTTTAAATTCTTACATTCACATGCACACACATACACAATCTCTCAGCAAACAGAAAATAGAGTAGAACTTCCTCAGTTTAATAAAAGGCACTTACAATAAGCCTATGTTTAACAAAGAGGGAAATCTTTCTGTATAGGAACCAAAGATTGTACTATTAAATATTGTACTAAGGGTCCTAGCCAGGGCAGTGGGTAAGAAAAATCAACAAAAGTTATATGGATTTGAAGGAAGAAATAAAATTGTCTCTACTTGCATATTATTTGATTGTCTTTGTAAAAAATATCAAAAATGACTAAATTATTATTAGAGTTAATAAATGAATTTAGTAGGTTTGTAGGATAAAAAGTAAATATATATGCATAGAGCACTGGGTGTGGTGCATCAACAATGAATCTTGGAACACTGAAAAAATAAAACTAAATTAAAAAATAAATAAGTAAATAAATACATGCAAAAAAGTAAATATATAAAATGTTATAAAATATACTTGGAATTTGATTTGTATTTTATAGTGCATTTATATAAATTGAATTTTTTAGGTTAATAAAATTTAAAGTACCATTTAATATGGGGTTAAAATATTAAATATAATACACAAGACCTCTGTGGTCCAAAATATAAAACATAAATAAAAGAAATTAAAGAATAGAAATAAATTGAGAGATACATTAGTTTCATGTATCAAAATAGTAAATACTGCTAATAAAACAGTTCTTTCTGATCAACCCATACATTCAATACAATTCCCAAAAAGAGTATTTAGAAATTAGCAATTTGATTCTTAAATTTATCTCGAAAGGCAAATTTTTCCAGAAGAGAAGAACAAAATGGGAAGACACATTCCTTTATTTAAGACTCACTATAAACCTGAAGTAATCGCAATGTGGTATCTGCAGAAGGATAGACATAGAACAACTGAACAGAATAGAGTCTAGAGATAGAACTACATATATTTGGCCAATTGATTTTTAACAGAGTTGTATAGACAACTCAATGAAAAACAGGTAACCTTTTCAATAAACAGTGCTCAGACCTTCAGACACCCACATGTAAATTAAAGTTTGACTTTATTTTTATTTATTTTGTTTATGTGTTACTTAAATACAAAAATTAATTCAAAAAAAGTCATAGATGTAAATATAAATTTAAAATTAAATGAGGAGGAAGTAAAAGAGGAACTAGAGAAGAGGGAAAAAAGTGGCAGAGGGAGAGGGAAAGAGAAGGGGAAAAAGAAAGAGAAAGAGGAAAATGATCAGAAGCATGTGCAAGAGAAGAAAGAGAAGAAAATATAGGAGAAAAATCTATGTAATCTTTCTATGAGCAAATATGTCTTAGATGATATCAAAAGCATACTCTACAAATGATAAAATCACTTGGTCTTCAAGCAACATTCTTAAGAGGTTGAAGATATACCATATATTGGGAAAGACAAATTTGCAAAATATATATCTGGTAGAATATTTGTCTTTCAGATAAATAAAAAACCCTAAAATACTCAATATAGAGAAAAGAAACAACCAATTTTTTCTTCAATTTTTTTTTCTTTTATCTTTTGTAATTCCAATTAGTTAACATACAGTGTAATATTAGTTTCAGGTGTATAGTATAGTGATTCAGTACTTCCATACATCACCCAGGGGTCATAAAAACAAATGCACTCCTTAATCCCCATCACCTATTTCATCCACCCTCCCACAACCTCCCCTCTGGTAACCATCTGTTTGTTCTCTATAATTAGGAGCCTATCTTCTGATTTGTCTCTTTCTCTCTTTTCCTCCCTTTTCTTGTTTGTTTTGTTTCTTAGATTCACATAGAAGTGAAATAATACGGCATTTGTCTTTTTCTGATTGACTTATTTCACTTAGCATTTATACTCTCTAGTTCCATCCATGTTGTTGCAAATAGCAAGATTTCATTCTTCTTTATGGCCAAATAATATTCCAGTGTGTGTGTGTATGTGTTTATTCTTTATCCATTCATCACTCAATGGATACTTGGGCTGCTTCTGTATCTTGGCTATTGTAAACCAAAAATTTTTTGAAGATTTATTTATTTTAAAGAGAGAGAGAGAGAGTGCATGTACATGAGTGTGAGAAAGAGACAGAGGGAGAAGGAGAGAAGCAGGATCCCCCTGAGTATGGAGCCCAGCACAGCGATGTGGGGCTAGATCTCATAACCCTAATATCATGAGTCAAGCTCAAGAATTGGATGCTTAACTGACTGAGCCACCCAGGCACCCCTGTAAACCATATTTTTAAAATTGCCAAAAAAAAAATGATTGGACACATCACCAAGGGAATTATATTGGTGGCAAATAAGCCTATATAAAGAAATGGGGATAGGCAAATTGAAGCCACAATGAGATACCACTACACATTTATTACAAGGTTTCAAAACCAAAATTAAAATGACAGTAGTAGTAGTAGTAATAGTAGTAGTAGTAGTAGTAGTAAACCACATGCTGTGAGGATGCAGAGAAACTGACCCTTCTTGCATTGCTGGTAGACATGCCAAATGGTACAGCTCCAGTTTGCCAGTTTCTTAAAAATGTAATCATAAATTGACCATGCTAATCCCAATCCTAAGTATTGTCCAAGAAAAATGAAAATTTATGTAACTATAAAACCCTGTATATTATTATCTATAGGGTTTCATTAAGTACCATCAAAACTGGAAACAGGGGCACCTGGGTGGCTCAGTCAGTTAAACATCTGCCTTTAACTCAGGTCATGATTCCAGGATCATGGGATTGAGCCCCACATCAGGTTCCCTGATCAGTGGGGAACCTGATTTTCTTCTTCCTCTGCTGCATCCCCTACTTGTGCTCTCTCTGTCAAATAAACAGATTACATATATATAGAGATAGATAGATAGATAGATAGATAGATATAGAACAAACCTGGAGTTTTATTTCAATCTATTGCAAAATTCCTATTACCCAAATTTGAGAACTGATATGATACTACCCTTTCATCTTTACTTGAAATTGGTATGATTTTTTCTGATTTTCTAATCTTTAATAGATATGGGATAGACAATGATTCAAGTGAATGAAGAAAAAAAAGATAATGACTCATAACTAAATAATTCTTTTAAAGTGTATCTAATAGTTTGTCTTTGTTTTTTGTTTCTTCTCCTTAGTCTGACATTCATCTGCCCTTGATTTCTCTCTCTCTCTCTCTCACACACACACACACAGACACACACACGCACCCACACACTGTAGCTACACTACAAATACATACACTTGACCTTTTGTCTCTCTTCATCGTGTCACAGCTTTTGAATCCTATCTAGGTTGGATTTTTGTGCCTGAATATCTGACAATATATTTTTATATCTAAATTGGCTATTAAGTTATGGTATGGCTGTGAGCCCAGAAAAATGTTTTGAATGGAAAGACTGGGTTGAAGTTTCATCTCTGAATTTATCCATATAACCTCATTATGTAGGAATATAAATACAATTAAGTAAGAAGATGAATTCAAGGACACTTTATTAACTATCATACTATTAGTGGTATTACTAATGGGGACTTTTCTAACATTACATACATAATGAATATATTTAAATTTGTCTTTCAACTTTAATTTATCTTTCAACCTTACCTTTCAAATACCACAAGAAAATAGTTTTGTTAATATCTACATTCAGAAAAAGATCTACATTCAGAAAATATATTTTATGTGACGGATTTGTGACAAGGAAACCAGGAACTGAAACAATATGCATTTAACATGTGGATAATATGACATCTTTGGATTTTGAAAGAGATGTAGAAAATATACCAAGACCCAGTGTTCAGAAATCTTTTTTATCTCAAAAAAAATTTATTCACAACATAATTTCAATGATTTAAGCATGCAGATATTCCTAAATGTTTTCTTTTTCTTTCTTTCTTTTTTTTTAAGATTTTTATTTATTTATTTGGCAGACAGAGATCACAAGTGGGCAGAGAGGCAGACAGAGAGAGAGATGGAGAAGCAGGCTCCCTGGCAAGCAGAGAGCCCGATGTGGGGCTCGATCCCAGGACCCTGGGATCATGACCTGAGCTGAAGGCAGAGGTTTTAACCCACTGAGCCACCCAGGCGCCCCCCTAAATGTTTTCTTAAAAATGTTTTTATTTAAGGGATTCCTGGGTGGCTCAGTTAGTTAAGTGTCTGCCTTTGGCTCAGGTCATGATCCTAGGGTCCTAGGATTGAGTCCCTCACTGGGCTCCTCCCTCAGTGGTGAACGTATTTCTCCCTCTGCCTGCTGCTCCTACTGCTTGTGCTCTCTCTCACTCTCTCTAACAAATAAATAAAAAAAATCTTAAAAAATAAATAAAAAGTAAAAAAAAAGTTTTTATTTTAATTCCAGTTAGCATACAGTATTATACTAGTGTCAAGTGTACAACATAGTGATTTAATACTTTCATACAACACCCAGTGCTCATCACAAGTGCACTCCTTAATCCTCATCACATATTACACCCATCCCCCACCACCTCCCCTCTGGTAACCATCAGTTTGTTCTCTAGAGTTAAGAGTCTGATTCTTGGTCTCTCTATCTCTCTCTCCTTTTTCCCTTTCCCTTTGCTTGTTTGACTTCTGTCCTATTTTTTTGTTGCCATAAATTCCTATGCCCAAAGACATACTCCACAAGCAAGCATTTTAGTATTCTTTTACTTCTAAAATCTTGGGTAGATTTTCTACCTTACATGAATGATAGAGTTTAAAGTTTCCTTCTATTCACACAGCAGAGCCTAATCAGCACTTTACCTCCTCCTTTCAAAGGACACAGTTTAATATTTTGACTTTGTATTTTAATACTCCACTGCTAAAATAGGGGGAAAGGAAGGGCACTCCAAGAATTGCCAAAGAACATAATTTCTCTCTAAATCTGAGAGAAAATCTGTTTACAGCATTGCAGCCAAGCCATCCCAGGGCAAGATTAGGGTGGTAGATGCTGGGCGATTTTATAACTACAACATTAGTGAATAAACCCATCCTAGTATGTCACCTAGACTCAACAGTTTGAAACCCCTTTCTTCTGTACACCAGAAGCTATCACCTTCAGTTAATAATGTCCTTATCACTGATCATAACCCTTATTGGTTCTTCTCCTTAGTGATATCATGAGTTGGGGCAAAGTGTAATTGGGAAGGATATGAAGGTGTAGGATCTAAATGTCAGCGAGTGGCCAAAGATTATGTTATGGGGTACAAAATTTAATTTTCCCTCTGTGTGGAAAAAAATTGACATATTTACTCAGGGAATTTATTGATTACACTGCTTTTATCAAATAACATTATAAGATAGGAATAGCACCTGGGCTTTCAGAATTCTCATTAGCCTAAGGGGTCTTCTTTTAGTAATAGCAGTAAAAATAAAGAATTTAAAAGCATATTACAAATTTCTAATTACTTAAAAGAATATTCAAGTATTAAACAAATGTTTTTTAAAGAAATGCATATATTTAAGATGAGCTACTGTCATAAATATTAAGAATATATACTTACACTTTTTTTTTTATATCAGTGGTTGATATTGTGTCCCACTAAGATTGGCTCACTTTGTTTCTTATCCTGTCCTACTTACTTGGCAATGATGTCACTCATGATTGGACTAGTGGCTTGAAGCCACAGAATTTAAATTATTTGAATTAAATCCTGTGATTGCATTTGTTCCCCTGGTATATGAATTTTATCACCACAGGAACAGTCTTGGAAATTTTTATTTGACAAAATGTTGAGTGTAGAAGAATATTAGAAAAATACCCATAGATGCAATAGGGGGGATGTTTAGATATTGCAGAAGGGCAATATATTTTGCTCATAGTTCACTGATATAATGTATATTTCATTAGATAAAATATGATTTAAATATATTTCCTAAGCAATATTTGTTCTGTTATTTTTTTTTTCATCATGGCTGATTATAAATAAAGAAAAAAAGTCATAAAATGTGGTGGGTGGGTGGAGGTAACTTAAGTTTATTTGGGATTTTTTTTTTTTTTATTCTAGGCACTTCAAAGTGGTATTTGGTAGGTTTTCAGAGAGCTATATTGAATGCAAAGCATTTCTCAACCTGATAAATAGCACTTATAAAAAAATCTGCATCCAAGGTCACCTGGGTTGCTCAGTTGGTTAAGCCACTGCCTTCAGCTCAGGTCATGATTTTGGAGTCCTGGGATTGAGACCCACATTGGACTCCCAGCTCTGCAAGGACTCTGTCTTCTCCCCTTTCATGCTCTCTCTCATCTCTCTCTCTCTCAAATAAATAAGTAAATTAAAAAAAAATCTGCATCCAATATCATACTCAGTGTTATAGTGAATTAATAGTAAAGGAGTTCATAATCTTAAAACAACGATATTTAATTGACTATCATGGGGAAAAGAAACATTTTGGGAAATACGGAATAGGAATACACAAAGTCAAATAACAAAGGCTAACTTTTCTAAAAAGCCAAAGTAGAAGAGTATGTCAAGGAAAAATACTTGAAAAGGCTTCAACTATTCCAAGGAGGTTAATTAAGGACTTGAAAGAGTCCACTGTGTTTGTCAATGAAACTGTTATTTGTAATAACACCTACAAGAGTTTTGGCAGATGAAGCAAACAGAAGTACAATTGCCACAAACTGAGAAGTAAATGAGAAATATCCAAAGCTTATAAGGTATATTCTTCTGGATATCTTGATCAAAGGAGATATGTAGAGTGATAGAGTGAAGCATGGGCTTTGAAACTGATTTTTAAGATGGGTGGTTTGATGTAGCTAAGTATATGACATGAAAAAAGATAATTATATACCTGATAGATATTATCTATAAAAAGTAGGAGATATATTCATCTACTAAATCGAGGACATCTACAATGCTCTTAAGTACTTAAAGAGAATATTATATATTTAAAAATTATTTTTAACACCATTCATTCTGACATTTAATTCTCAGAACTTCTATGTGGTCTGATTTGTTTTAACTATACTGATTTATTTAAAGAGTTACAAGCATACAATAACATGTATCAAATTAAAAGTTTTGAGGAAAATATATTATTGTTGAAATTAGAAGAGAAATTTTTAAATAGGAATGAATACCCTTATTACATTTCTTATAGGTGAAGTTTTGGGGAGACGGAAGAATTGAATTAGAAGCATCAATCACTACGAAGGATATCTGTGATAAATCAGTTTAGATTTTCATTTCTAGAACTGCTAGCCATGAAGAATGGTCAGAAATCATTCATTTTGTGTAATCATTCATCAGTGACACAGTATCTTTGTTTGATGAAACTTAAAAATCTTTCTTGCTTCCTGATTGAAAATATACCCTAAGACATGTTGAAAGATGTCATTATTGTATTCTGATAAAGCCTTAGCAAAGTCAAAAGGAAGAATAGAGAGAACAATAGGCGAAGCATCTCTTCTCAGATTAAATTTTATTTTTATATCTTTATTTTTATCTGAAAAGGATAGATATTAAGTGGAATACATATAGATCAAATATATTTTGAAAATATATTTTGTAGGGTAATGAGATAAGGTTGTCTTCAAACTTATTTATTGCCAATAAATTTTCTAAGTGGATTTTCCAGTTTGTACTCCTATGAGCTTTTTAAATGTTGCCCTTATACCTGGTCCTTGTCAATATTTATTATGGCCCAGTTTTTAATATTTTATTTAAACAATATATGGTGGGTATAAATGATACTGCATTAGGACATCTATTTGCATTTTGGACACATAAGGATATTGAACATTTTTTTCAAATTATTTGTGTTGAATTCATACTTTGTGTTACCTCTTTTGTGAAAGGCTTATTCATGTATCACATCCATTAACTTTTAGAAGTTTGTTATATCATCTGGATATTAATGTACTACAATTATGTTCTCCCAATTTATAATATACCTTTTAATTTTCATGGTGTGCTTTGATAAATATAGATGTTTAATTTTTATATAGAATTAAGAAATGTTTTATTTTTAGGCAGTGGGCTTGAAAACTGCTTGCAAATTAGTGTTGCCTAAGGAACTTATAAAAAATACTCTGTAGGCACCCCCCCAAAATATCTTTAAAGGTTTATGTATTTTATTAGTCTTCCCAATACAATATGTTTTGCTTTATTGATCATCTGTACTAGAAAATATACCCTATTTAATTGACTTCTATTCTCAAGTTATCTTCTTATTACTACTTTCTTCATATTTTCTTATTCTTTTCCAGCTTGAGTTGGTTGTTGAATTCATTAAATTTTAGCTTCTTGTTTAAACTACTATAATCAGGGCGCCTGGGTGGCTCAGTGGGTTAAGCCGCTGCCTTCGGCCTGGGTCGTGATCTCGGAGTCCTGGGATCGAGTTCCGCATCGGGCTCTCTGCTCAGCAGGGAGCCTGCTTCCTCCTGTCTCTCTGCCTGCCTCTCTGCCTGCTTGTGATCTCTCTCTGTCAAATAAATAAATAAAATCTTTAAAAAAAAAATAAACTACTATAATCATATGAAGTAATCACTGGACTCTACAAATGTAAGGTACATTTATCCCACAATTATTGATACATTAAATTTGAGTTATTGTTCAAATACAGGTATTCTTAAGGTTTAATTATATCTTCCTTTATCCATTAATTAAATTTGCTTTTAATTATTAAGTACACAAACCATTTGAGACATACCACTAATTCTTAAATGCATGCATGGTTTTAGGTATTTTTGTTTGTTTTTTAATTTTGGACTCAATTGCAATTTAATCATTAATGCTTTTTTTTCCTTTTTTTAAATTTGATGAAGGCCACAACATTAGCTACATTATTAATATAATTAATTTAGGATATAATTTGGTGAGAAAACCACATAAGTCAGCTAGCAGCACCCTAGACTATAACAAATTATGTACGTATTCACGTTAACCCTGTGAAAAACAAGCACAAGATGTACACTATCACTGGACAGACTGGTTCCTAAGAGGAAAAAAAAATGATGGAGTTGAGCCATGCATGCTATTTTCCTATATTTCTCAAACAAGCCTGCCATTCCACCCTTCCATGAAGCTCCCTTGACAGAAAAGAACTAGCAGCTGTTGAGAAGAAATGTTACCTAATAATTTTGCCTAAATTTCATTCTTAACTCATTGGGCATAACCTTCATGACCAAGGATGTGACTCTATGTTTTTGAGGTTAAGGCTAGTAGTCTAGGGAACCAGCCCAGCTTGCACATTCATACACTTTAATATTCCTTACTCCTCTCATAGACATCCTTATAAAGCTAGTAATAGTAATTTAGATGCTACCCTATAAAATTCAAATGTGAGTCAGAACAGTATATTCATTAGCTCAAGTACAAACCATGCTTACTTTCCACAATATACATGTAAGCCCACTTTTGTTATATATGTCAAATTATGTACAGCTACATTGTCCATAATAACATATGAGGCATTCTGCAATAAGGTTGTAAGACATACAAACAAAGAGTTAAAAGGCACTCCGATAATAAGAGTGAAAAGAGAAGATTTTGAAAATGTTTTCCTAATACCAACTTCTAAAGAAGAAATCAAAACTAAAAATACGTCCCTCTGAGTTTAACTGTGGCACCAATGTTTGAAGAATTAAAATCCTATTTTTTTCCTATTATGAGTTCAAAGTCTAAAATTCTTACTTAATTTCAAAATATTTCTTCAAGTTATTCCTATTCTCAGTGTCAGTCAGATGTATTCTCAATGCCTAGGTCAGTTTGTGATTTTTAGCAACTGCAAAAGAGTTGTTTTTTCACTAAAATGATTGCTGTTATTTCAAAGTCTTGGGTGCAAAATATCAAGTTTCCAAAATACTTTAGGTTTTCCAAAAGTTATTGGGCTGTCCCCTTTATATCTTTACCTCTCCCCCACCTTTTCCTTCTCTCTCTCTCTCTCTTTTTTTTTTCCAACTTCATTCATTCTTTGTCATTTCTTTTCTTTTTCCATCTCTCTATCCTTCTTTTCTTTCTTTCTTTCATGAGAGAGAGAACATACATGTGCTGGGGTGGGGATGGAGGAAGGGCAGAGGAAGAGGGAGAGAGAAACATTCTTAAGCAGAATCCACACCCAGAGCAGAGCCCTGTGCAGGGCTCCATCTCAGACTCTGAGATCATGATCTGAGCCAAAATCAAGAGTTCAAATGTTAGCCAACTGAGTCACCCAGAAACCTTCCCTATCTATCTTTCTATTCTTCCTTTTTCTTCTGTCCTCTTCTGTTTCTTCCTCTCTCATATTCTCCTCAATTTTCCTATTTTCCTAGCAAAGTCTCTGAGGATATGGACAGTATGCAGACTTTGGGGTGCCATGTTGAAGCATGGATCAGTAGTTTTGGAAGTCAAGAGGTGGCTGGTAGACAAGACAGTATGCTTGGAATTCAAATTGAAATATATTATAAACTTCAAATAAAACGGTTCATTATTTGGTAGTCTTTAAATAGGTCACTAGTAAAATTTTGACCCTTTTTCATTCATCTTCCCCACTGCTGCCAGAGAGACTATTTTTTTTTAATTTTTAAAATTATTATTATTTTTATTATGTTATGTTAGTCACCATGCAGTACCTCATTAGTTTTTGATGTAGTGTTCCATGATTCATTGTTTGTGTGTAATACCCAGTGTTCCATGCAACACGTGCTGTCCTTAATACCCATCACTGGACTATGGACTAACCCATCCCCTCCCCCAAAAAACCCTCAGTTTGCCCAAAGATACAGATGTAGTGAAAAGAAGGGCCACATGCACCCCAACGTTCATAGCAGCAATGTCCACAATGGCCAAACTATGGAAAGAGATGAGATGCCCTCAGCAGATGAATAAAGAAGATGTGGTTCATATATACAATGGAATATTACCTAGTAATATTTTAAAACATATATTTTATTTTATATGTGTTTTTATTTTAAAACATAATTAAAATGTTATTCTGACTCAAATACAGTATTTCTTGCTATAAGGCCTGCCCTGTGCCACATAACAGTGCCCTTATCTCACCAAATGAAAGATGGGAGGTATTAGAATCTTTTGTGATAATTTCACATTGTACATGCCTCCATTATCTTTGCTTAATATTACATGACAATATTTGCTTGCATATTTTCTTCTATACAGACAATGTTGAGTTAGTATTTTTATGTTGCCTCTTATAATCTTAGCAATGCTTAAAATATGAAAGTGTATGTATCTTAGTTCTATGCTAACTCAGTAATCTAAAATCTTTGATTAATTTTCTAACTGTAGGGGTGTCTGGATGGTTCAGTGGGTTAAGCCTCTGCCTTTGGCTCAGGTCATGATCTCAGGTCCTGGGATTAAGCCCCACATCAGGCTCTCTGCTCAGCAGGGAGCTTGATTCCTCCCAACTCTGCCTGCCTCTCTGCCTACTTGTGATCTCTGTCAAATAAGTAAATAAAGTCTTTGAAATTTTTTTTCTAACTGTATTAAGGAGTTAACCTACACTTCATTTTTTTATTTTATTTTTTAAAGACTTTATTTATTTGAGAAAGACAGTGCTAGAGATAGCGAGAGAAAGCACAAGCGGTGGGGAGAGGGAGAAGCAGGCTCTTACTGAACAAGGAGCCCAATGAGGGGCTTGATCCCAGAATCCTGGGATCATCACCTGAGCCAAAGGCAGATGCTTGACTGACTGCACCCAGGCGCCCCTTAACCTACCTTTAAGTGGTACCTTAGAATAGACACAGCATGTGTCAGTGAGTCATTTTAGAATACATAATATTCCACTTATCTGTGGATTGCTTAGTCATTTAGGAACATCCCCATGTCATTGGTTCTATGGGAAGGAATAGAACCTTTACTTTGTTTTCAGAAATGCACTGACATGATAAAGTTAAATCCTAAAACACCAGGTTTGCTTATCATTTTGACATTTTACTTTATCATAGGACAACTTTTCTTCTATTCAAGGGATAACAGTAGCCACTAAGTAGGAATTTCTTTCCTACTCTGATACTTCAAATAACTAAGAGAATGATGGGAATTAGGTTATAAGAACTTCTATTATTGATCACACAATTTGTGCCAGATAGATGATGGATAGATAAATGAATAGACAGATGGGTAGATATATTTTGATATACATATATATACATTGTATATTGTATATGCTAGAAATTTATGTATAAAACCTCTTTTCATGCTCATAAGAACTTTTTGAGAGGGTAATACTATCACTGCTTTATAAATGAGTAAACAGGTTCACAGAGGTCATTAGACATAGTTAGTTATGAATATTGGATGCAAGCCCAAGACTGCCTTCAAAACACAATGACTGAAATATAAATAACGCTATAGCACAACTGTTTGTGGGGAAAAAGAGAAAAATAAAAAATAAAAAACACACACACAAAAAAAGCCAAAACCTTGTCATGAGAGGATAAAATGCTTTAAAGGGGTAATTTACTTAAATCCTGTCTTAGGACTTTTAATCAAATGCAGATATTTTAGAAACCCTATTATTCTATCAATGGTGCCACAAACAAACAAATACAACTTTTAGCAAAACATTCCTTATTTGATGCATAAATTTCAATATCATTTAAATCATTACTATTTTATTAAAAAAAAAACCTTTAAGTCAGGTTAGTAGCAAATACGTCTGTAGACCTTTCGTACTGGTGGTTTGGAATTGATAGTAGAGATGACAGTGGATTGAAATAATTACTTAACAAAATTTTCAATAATTACTTTTCTTCTCTTTAATCTATAGACAGAATATTTGTTTTGTTGTGGAATGCTACCTAAATATTTGTTTTTACCATAGGCCATGGTCATATAGAAAAGTCATCATAGGAGAAGACATTTTAGGACTAGCACTTTGGAATATTTTGCATGTATGTGCATATGATTACAGGAATTTGGAATAATAAGAAGCTGAAAAAATGGAAGCTCTGGGTTATTCAGAAAAGTCCATCCTCAAAATGCCCTTTTTGCACATTCTATAATGAACAGATATTAAAAACATTTCAGACAAATGGAGAACCAGTATTGACATTTTGGTAAAATATATAATAATCATAAAATATTCTGAGAAAATTTCATAATCTAAAAATAAAATTTCCTCTCTAAATAAGTAGTTTTGTGAATTCCATCAATCAGAAATTATGATCTCAGTTTTCGAAGTGTTATATAGGTCAATAAATAACCTAAATACAAACAAAAATAAAATATACCAAAATGTTTGCAGTAAGTTGTATACATGATTAAACACCATATAAACATGTAATTGAATTTCAGCTTTTTGAAATTACAGAATTAATGAAAAATGTTTCTTTGTCTAATGAAAAGGTGAAAATATGGTCCTATAGGTTCCAATTACTTGGGGGTAAATCTGAAATTTTAGAATATGAAAAAAAATAGCTGAAACCTTGTACAATTGTTATGGTTAAAATTTGTTGACTTTCAAAAATAACATTTCCATATGGTAGAAACTAGTAGAATCTGAAGTATCCAAAAAGAACCTCAGGTAGCTCCAAATAGGGGTTTCCACCACTTCTGCAGTTACTTCCTCTACTGAAGTCTTGAATCCCTCAAAATCATCTATGGAGGTTGGAATCAACTTCTTTCAAACCCCTGTTCATATTGATATTTGTACTTCTTTCTGTAAATCACAAATGTTCCTAATAGCATCTCAAATGGTGAATCCTTTCTAGGTTTTCAGTTTACTTTGCCTTAATCCATCAGAGGAATCATTATATATGAAAGCAATAACTTTAAGAAATATATCTCTTAAATAATAAAACTTGAAAGTTGAAATGACTCCTTTGATTCATGGACTACAGAATGGATGTTGTGTTAACACCTGTGAAAACTACATAGATCTCATTGTACATATCCATCAGAGCTCTTGAGTGACCAGGTGCATTATCAATGAGCATTAATATTTTAAGTGGAATCTTTTTTACTGAATCTGACAGTAGGTCTCAATAATGGACTTAAAATATTCAGTAAACCATGTTATAAATAGATGTACTTTCATTCAGGCTTTCTTCCATTTCTAGAGCACATCCAGAGATGTACATTTCTGCATCTAGAGGTGTTGTTCCAACCTAGAGTACATTTGGCATAATTCTTTTTTTTTTTTTTAAAGATTTTTTAATTTATTTGACAGAGAGAGAGAGATCACAAGTAGGCAGAGAGGCAGGCAGAGAGAGGAGGAAGCAGGCTCAGTGCTGAGCAGAGAGCCCGATGCGGGGCTCGATCCCAGGATCCCGGGATCATGACCTGAGCCGAAGGCAGAGGCTTAACCCACTGAGCCACCCAGGCGCCCCAGATTTGGCATAATTCTTAAAGGCACCAAGACTTTCTGAATCGTAAATAAGCACCGGCTTCAACTGAAAGTCACCAGATACATTAACCCCTAATAAGAGACTCAGCCTGTCTTTAAAGCTTTGAAGCCAGGAACTGGCTTCTCTCTAGATATGAAAGCCTGAGATGACATCTCCTCCCAAAAGATTATCTACGTTTGAAAATCTGTTATTTAGGGTAGCCACCTTTATGAATTCTCTTAGCTGGATCTTCTGGTGAACTTGCTGCAGCTTCTTCATCAGCCCTTGCTGCTTCAACTTGTACTTTATGTTCTGGACCTGGCTTATTCCCTTAAACTTCATAAGCCAATGTCTACTAGTTTCAACCTTTTCTTGTATAGCTTCCTCACCTCTCTCAGTCTTCATAGAATTGAAGGGAGTTAGGGCCGTCCCCTGGTTTAGGCTTTGGCATAAGGGAATATTGTGGCTGTTTTGATCTCTCCAGAGCTCTCAAATTTTATCCATATCAGTAATAAGGCTGTTTCATGAACACTCTTACCAGTTGTGTTTGCTGGAGTAGCACTTTTTAAATTTTTTTGAGAACTTTTCCTTTGCATTCATAACTTGGCTACTTTTTTGGCATAAGATGCCTAGCTTTCAGCCTATCTTGGCTTTCAACATGTCTTTCTCACTAAACTTAATTGCTTCTCACTTTTGGGTTAAAGTGAGAGATGTGCAACTCTTCCTTTTACTTGAACAAGTGCTTAGAGACCATGCAGGGTTATTAACTGGCCTAATTCAAATATTGTTAATGTGTGTCAGGGAATAAGGAGGCTAAGGAGACAGAGAAAGATGGGGAAGGGAATCAATGGTCAGTGGAGCAGTCAGAACACACACAACACACACACAACCTTTAAGAATTAGGTTTGTTGTTTTATGGGCATGGGTCATGGTGCCTCAAAACAATTACAATAGTAATATCAAAGATCACTGATCACAGATAACCATAACAAATATAATAATGATGAAAAAGTTTGAAATATTGTGAGAATTACCAATGACACAAAGACATGCAGTGAGCAAATGCTGTTGGAAATGACACTGATAGACTTGCTCAGATTCAGGGTCCCCAACAAGACTTCAATTAGTAAAATCTGTAGTATCGGTGAAGCATGACAAAGTGAAACAAAATAAAATGAGGTATTCTTATAATTATGTCATCTGCTCTTTGGTAAACATCTGAGGAGGAGAGAAGGAGAAATGGGTGAGGAATATAAATTTCTAGACATTCTTTAATCAAGCTCTCCAGGAATCTTGTGATAGCTCTAAACCACATTCCTGGCTTCTGTAATAAGTATTGCTCTCAGACCCTTGCCATTGTTCAAGTTCTATGAAGTTTGATCTGCTCACTTCAATAAATATCTTCCCTAGGAGGAAGTTTTATCTTAGCATCTTGCATTGTATTATAATTATCTCTCATCTACCTGCTATCTTCCCAAGATATATTGAAAATTAGAATCCCTTTTTATATAATCACTAATTGAGGCATATAACTTAAATACATTAAAATGTACACATTTTAATGTATATAGTTTGATGACTTTTGAAAAATATATAGTCACGCAACTATAACTGAGGTGCTGCATAGAATATTTCCATCACACTGAGTATACCATTGCAGTCAATCATCATGCCCCACCACAACATAAACAATCACTAAGTTTTATATTATTATTCACTAGTTTTTCTGTTTTAGACAATAAAGTTCTATAATATGAATTATTTTTAGTCTATTTACTTTTCAAAGCAGAGTGTTTTTTGGGAAATGTCCATATTGTGTGTATCAGTAGTTCATCAATGAAACTTAAAAAAAAGAACTTATAGATCCTTTTAATGCTATCAAAATAGGCATAGGTACTGGATTATCCTCCTCCACCCTCCCCCACTCTCTATAAACAGTTTCCAAGATCCTAAAAGCAGTAAACATATGGAGTAATAAGGGAATATATAATATTACCACTTTTCCTTATTCTTCCTGGATTTGTTCCAAAATGAGTTAAAAGATAAAGTATGCCCAAGACATTTTATTTAATTAATCTAAGTATAATTGATTTATATTAAAGACATGTATTTTAAATATTTATAAAATATATTTTTGTCACTATTAATTCATTGTTTTCTTATTCTGACTTATTATGAAAATTCTACAATGTGTAATACTCTGCACCTGACAAAAAAAAAAAACTCGAAAAGTAATCTACTACAGATTTTAAAGTGCACATCTTGGCTGTGATGAAGTTTTTTCCAATCAATGACAGAAAAGAGTGGGTTAATTTCATATTGGGCACAATTTTAGGGGAACACTAATAGAGTCTCTGTCTTTAAGTGTCAGGCATCTGTAGGGTTTGTGCACATTGTCCTAGGAAATAGAAGACCTGGATTCTAGACACAGTTCTTCTAATACCTAATAACAAGGTATAATTGAGACAATCAGTCAAACTCTAGTTTTAAATTTAAAAACAGATAGTTAAATGTGTGCACCATAATCATGATCCTCTGGGATTTTATTTTTTTATTTTTTATTTTTTTATAAACATATAATATATTTTTATCCCCAGGGGTACAGGTCTGTGAATCGCCAGGTTTACACACTTCACAGCACTCACCATAGCACATACCCTCCCCAATGTCCATAACCTCACCCCCCTCTCCCAACCCCCATCCCCCCAGCAACCCTTAGTTTTTATTTTTTGATCAAACTCATGGTTCAAGGGAGGTTTGTGTAGAGAAGAAATTGAAAACATTTTTTTTTTTAAGTTGGCTACACACTCAACACAGAGCCTAAGCTGGCTTTTACTCACAATGGTGAGACTGAGACATGAGCTGAGATCAAGAGTCAGATGCTTAATAGACTGAGCCACCCAGGTGCCCCTTGAAGGTATTATTCCTGACAGAAAAATAGTTGCTAGTGAGAAGAAGAAGGCAGATGGGAGATAGAAATAATTTATTAAGTGGTACAAATGTTACAATTTTAAATATAATGAGTGTTAAGAAAATAGCTTAGAACATAGAAGTGATAGGGTTTCTTATGTAACCTGGAGGAGTTTCTAGGAAACAATTTAAAAAATAAAGGGAATTTTTTTTGAATTGCACTAAAAATGAACACATAACTGTTACAAGTTGATAAGGTTTTAAACTGACTATGCATTTCTCTTTTATGTTTAAAGTGATTTTTAACCTTAATAATGAAATCCAATTGGTTTAAAAATATAAGGAACTGTATTTGTTGTTCCTTATTTAGCTTCGGTCTGGTAGTATGTTAATCAAATAATAAGTTACAACAATGCATAAAATTTAGATTGAAGTTAGTAAAAAAGAAAGACTATCATCTAACTCTAAGAGCAACTTTGTAAAATTTGATATTTTTATGGTTTATAGCATAGCTAATAATTGAGTGTTAGTTAATAGTGAGTTAAAATTATTCAGCAATTTATTTGTATTCGAAGATAATTTCTTCTGGTTGGAAACAGTGAATATTTCCCAGATAAAATTCTTTTCCCCAATAGATAAGAAGAAAGTATCTCATTCTGCTTAAATTGCCATAGGGTTACTTATTTATGTATTGACTTTTACTTTTTTGTTACAGTACTTTGTTTTTTTAATTGTTAGTATATTATGAATAAGTAATGAAATTCAGCTCATAAAACTTACATATAAAGTTATTACTCCTAAGTAGGCTAAATTTGCATTTTTTTAATTATTCAGGTTGCTTACAAATGTAAATGACATTTTAAGTATTAATGATATTGATGTGACTACAGTGCAATATTTTTTCCAAAGAAAAAATCCCACTTATTTACAGGATAAGAAATGAGGTCTCTTAGAGCATTTGTGGGTGTTTAGAATATAAAGATCTCAAATGTGCATGTGGAAGATTCATCAAGTATAGTTACAAGAGATGGATATATGAACACATTATAGAGAACAATTTACTTGAATAGTTATTGCATTTCTTTAATTCAGTAAAATAAACCTCTTTTCCCTCTTGAATACTTTTCTTTAGGAAGACAATTTGGCCATTGAAGAAATATTTGCATAGCAAAGAAATAGCTCTATTAAACTAAATTAAAATACTCCTGATTGTGATGTCTTCATATCAGATTTAGAGTTTAATATTTCAGTCCAGCTGTTCTGTGTTAAGAAAAACTACATAAGGAAAGATTACCTGGGTGAATACCAGTGAAGAGACTATTAAACTAGTCCAGTTAAGAGATGATGATAAATTGAACTGTGATTATGGCAGTAGAAATGACAAGATATGTCTAGATTAAAGAGATGATCAGGGAGTAAACCTATAAGCAAGGAGTGAAAGAGGCAGTTGTAAAATCAAGATTTCTACTTCTATAAAAAATGCCATTGGAATTGTAATATAGATTGAATTGGATCTATCTATAGATGGCTTTTAGTTGTATTTTCATATATGCATACTGCCTTCCACTCCTTGAACAGAGATACCTTTTCCATTTTTGTGTCTTCTTCCATTTCTTTCATGAATGTCTTACAGCCTTTAGAGTAGCCAAATAACTGAAGAAGAAAGAGATACTTCAAGAATTCAAAACTATGTGGCAGAAATAAAAATAGATGTAAAGTGAGATGTGAATCTTCTAATAAAGTCATGGTTGAAGCAATGATCACTGAATCATCTACTGATCACTGAATCAGTGGAAATGACTGTGCCAATGGAGGCAGGGAATCCGGTATAAGGTTACCTTTGACCCTGAGTGTTAAAGATGAAAAGCAGTCTGCTGGTATGAGAAAAGGTGAAAAAGCATTTTCCAAAGAAAGAGCCACATGGGCAAAAAACAAACTGGGAAAGGACAAGACCCAGATCAACGATAAGAGATGTGGTTTGGGGTTAGGTAATAAAGAGTCATGAAGCCAGCAGAATTACCATAGCACCATCACCAAAACAAAGACAACATTTTATATGATTATTTCCTTCTTTGTCACCTACTTAATATATGCAATTAACAAAGTGATGATTCCAGTTTTCTTGTGTGTTTTTTTTTTTTTTTTTTTTTTTAGATCCACACTTCATTCAGAATGTAGTACCTTCAAAATATCAAACAGAGGGGCACCTCAGTGGCTCAGTCAGTTAAGTGTCTGCCTCTGGCTCAGGTCATGATCCTAGGGTCTTGGGATCCAGTCTTGTGTGGTGCTCCCTGCTCAGTGGAGAGCTTGCTTCTCTCTCTCCCTCTGCCTGCTGCTCTACCTACTTGTGCTCTCTCTCTCTGTGTCAACTAGATAGATAAAATCTTTAAAAAAATCAAACAGATATTATGTTTTGATCAGCAAGATTGATGTCCATCATCAATTACCAATGTAAAACTTAGTACCTTCTTGGATTTTTAAAGAAGGCCACATATGGGTTTTTCAAACCCTCATTTTCATTATATTATATTAAAGACTGTTATTTATCTTCTAGTTTGAAGAGTAAATTAAGTCCTCAATCCATTGTTTCCTATTTAGCATGAAACTCAGCAGTTTATATGTGTTTCTGCAAATTATTTTCAAATCCACTGACAAGAAATGAAGATCAAATCCATAGTTTATGGATATTAAAAATACATACAAAATATATGTAATAATTAGTTACCAACATATGAAGAAACAGCTCATTAAAGAGCTGCTGGAAAATAACCTGCTCAGAAATAATTCACTTTAATATATTACTGATTTTTAAAATGCTTCCTCTCTCATTCTTTATTAATGGGGATATTTGCATTCAAATAGAGATCATTTGTTTTTAGGAATTCATCTTCTCCCGCTGTTTATTTTCCACCTACTATTCAATCCTTGGTTTATAGCACAAGCATCGGTTGCAGTGAAAATGATTAGGATGTCACTAAAGTTTATGCCTTCAGGTGAGAAATATGGTACATTTTTAGTGCAGTATAACTAGAAAACTAATGTGGTATTCATTTAAATTGTTTCAAATTAAAATAAGAAGGACTGAGAAATTTAAAGAAAATGATTCATTGTTTTATCTGAACTGATGTATTTCTGTATGGTATATAGCTTTTCACAACATGCCACCTGTTCTCCAGAAGTATAATCACAATATGATAGACATGCTAAAATAATTGCCTGAGAAAACCCACGAATTGCAGAGCTGTGAGATCAACATGTTGATAATACCTTTCTATTGCTCTATTGTACATGTAAATCCCTGTTTATGGGATTGGGAATTACTATTTACTGGAGGTGTATGTAAATTAATCAAAGTAATTCTGCACAGGGTTGATATATAGAGACTTTACATAAAACCTATTTGTCAAAATGTAGACTATTATACTTCTTGTGTTTGTAATCGGTGGAGATTTAAGTTCACGGGGAGAAAATGTGACTGGAGCTGTATGTTGTATTGCCTCCTGACAAAGCCAAATGTTAATGTGTGTTCCATTTCAAGTATAAAACTACTAATCTAATGAAAATGTTACTGTTCTGGGCAATATGTTCTCAGTTTTATTGTAGAATACAATGGAAATGCCTGCATTAATATTATCTGGCAAGAAAAATGACACCTGGATAACTTAGAATTCTGATCAAGTGTGGTGTTCAGGAAAAAAAAAATGCAGCAAAACAAAGTATGTTTCTGCTAAGTTGAAGAGAAAGAAAGTGCTGTTCAATGGAAAACATTTGAAATAGGATAAGTTATATAATAGATAGTGTAGGTCTTCAGGTTTAGATAAGAAGGCTATTTTCAAGGACAGGTGGAACAAAAGAGGTCTGTTAGCAATCAGTTCTCAAAATTTTGGTAAGAAATTGTTTAATGTAAGAAAAAGACTTACTTCAACTCAATCAGAAAATGAACAGCAAACCCATTTTTTATTTGGGTTGTACAAGTCACATAGTTAGCATTAAGTTCTCTCTCATGTTCTCTTTCTCTCCCTCTCATATTCCATCTCTAGGTTAGTCCTTTTTGGTGATAAAATTCCTTACCTTGCCTTACATTAGAAGAATTTATCTGTAATACACTTCCTAAATTTGAAGTATACCACAAGAACAGGCAATTTCTTCTCTAAGTTTACTCTTGGGTAGTGTTTTTCCAACTGTAACTTAAAACTTCATTGCTGGGTTATAAAACCAAATTAATAGGTCTTGACCAGCATTTCAGGTAATTATATTAAGTTACCTGAAATAAAAATAAAATACATAAGAACATATCAGGATATATCACAAACAAGAAGGATAATTTTATACCATGAATATTTTGTTTTAGTTTGTGCATATGAGTTTTTGTATATTTTAGAGGGATTATGGTATAGTTTATATTGCTTTTATTTTAGGTCATGGTCAAAATTATGCCCCTCTGATTTTAACAGCCAAATGTTATGGAGATTTGTCTTTCCCACTCCTGGGGTGTCTGTTTCTTTCCCCTTTCTGCATCTGCAACATGCTTCCCTCCTACAGACAGGTACACAGGTCTGTTTAGCTCCTTACAGTATCTCTGCCCATCCTACCCTCTTCACGTGGCCTTTTTACATTTAGCTGTGGAGAGTCTGTTTTGCAAGCCTTTGGGTTGTTTTCTGGGTCATTTATACTGATGTGGGTATTACCTAGTTGTACCTGCAGGACAAACCAAGTTTAGTGGCTTCCATCTGTGCCATCTTCTTATTTAAATAAAATATAACATACATATTATAATTCTATATATTGCATACATGTATGCACATATAAATATAAATGTGGAATTTGGAATATTAAATACTAAATTCATATTAGTAGTCTACTTAGGGGAAATGAGTATCAAGGGGATTGGAAAGGATATAGAGAAGACTTCCACTGATTCTGTTATCCATTATTTCTTTAAAAACAAAGTAAACTAAAAACATGAAAATATATTTGATAGACTTAGGTGTTATTGTACATTGATTATATTATATTTTGTGGTGTTTTTGCTAGAAATATTTCATTTAAGAATGTTAGGAAGATGGCAGAGAAGTAGCAGGCTGAGACGACATCAGGTGGTAGGAGATCAGCTAGATAGCTTATCAAACCATTGCAAATACCTACAAATCCAACAGGAGATCAAAGAGAAGAAGAGCAAAAATTCTAGAAACAGAAAATTGACCACTTTCCAAAGGGTTTTTTCTTCTAAATAATTAGGGGTACACATCTTCTAATAGATCAAAATATACCTTAAATATAGCTCCAGACTTGTTCTGGTCTCCAGCCTGAGCAAATTCTCTCCACTTTCTTTTTCTTTATTCTCCCAACCAACTATACTTTTTCAACTCCTTTTGTAGAAATTAAAAATTTTTTTTTCATCTTTGTAGGCATATTCCATCCTTTCAATGTGTTTACCCATATATATGTTTTTCATTCTTTAAAAATTTGGGAGGTAGTCTCTTCTAAGAGACCAAAATACTCTCCAAATTAATTGGGTGATCCTGTTCTAGTCACCAGTCTAATATATATATATATATATTTTCTTTCTTTTTTATATTTTTTCTTTATTTCTTTATTTCTTTATTTATTCTTTTTTTATTTTTTTTTTTGAACTTCTTTTTATCCCCTCTCTCCCCTCCCACAATTTGGGGGTCTCTTCTGATTTGGTTAAAGCATATTTTCCTGAGGTCTTTGCCACACTTTTAGTATTTTATTTGCTCCTTCATATATTCTTATCTGGACAAAATGACAAGGCGGAAAAACTCACCACACAAAAAAGAATAAGAGGCAGGACTGAAGGCTAGGGACCTAATCAATATGGACATTGGTAATATGTCAGATCTAGAGTTCAGAATGATGATTCTCAAGGTTCTAGCTGGGCTCGAAAAAGGCATGGAAAATATTACAGAAACACCCTCTGGAGAAATAAAAGCCCTTTCTGGAGAAATAAAGGAACAAAATCTAACCAAGTTGAAATAAAAAAGCTATTAATGAGGTGCAATAAAAAATGGAGGCTCTTACTGCTAGGATAAATGAAGCAAAAGAAAGAATTAGTGATATATAAGACCAAATGACTGAGAATAAAGAAGCTGAGCAAAAGAGAGACAAACAAATACTGGACTATGAGGGGAGAATTCAAGAGATAAATGACACCATGAAATGAAACAACATTAGAATAATTGGGATTCCAGAAGAAGAAAAAAGAGAGGGGGGAGCAGAAGGTATATTGGAGAGAATTATTGTAGAGAATTTCCCTAATATGGCAAAGGGAAAAAGCATCAAAGTCCTGGAGGTACAGAGAACCCCCCTCAAAATCAATAAGAATAGGTCCATACCCCATCACCTAATAGTAAAATTTACAGGTCGTAGCGACAAAGAGAAAATCCTGAAAGCCACCTGGGAAAAGAGTCTGTAACATACAATGGTAAAAATATTAGATTGGCAGTGGACTTATCCACAGAGACCTGGCAGGCCAGAAAGAACTGGTATGATATATTCAGAGCACTAAATGAGAAAAACATGCAGCCAAGAATACTATATCCAGCTAGGCTATCATTGAAAACAGAAGGAGAGATAAAGAGCTTCCAGGACAAACAAAAACTGAAAGAATTTGCAAATACCAAACCAGTTCTACAGGAAATATTGAAAGGGGTCCTCTAAGCAAAGAGAGACCCGAAAAGTAGTAGATCAGAAAGGAACAAAGACAATATACGGGAACAGTCACCTTATAGGCAATACAATGACACTAAATTCATATCTCTCAATAGTTACCTTGAATGGAAATGGGCTAAATGCCCCAATCAAAAGACACAAGGTATCAGAATGGATTAAAAAAAAAAAAAAAAGCTCAATATGCTGTCTATAAGAAACTCATTTTAGACCCAAAGACACCTCCAGATTTAAAGTGAGGGGGCGGAAAACAATTTACCATGCTAATGGACATCAAAAGAAAGCTGGGGTGGCAATCCTTATATCAGATCAATTAGATTTTAAGCCAAAGACTATAATAAGAGAAGAGGAAGGACACTATATCATACTCAATGGGTCTGTCCAATAAGAAGATCTAACAATTTTACATATCTATGCCCCTAATGTGGAAGCAGCAAACTATATAAACCAATTAATAACAAAATCAAAGAAACACATCTACAATAACATAATAATAGTAGGGGACATTAACACCTCCCTCACTGAAATGGACAGATCATCCAAGCAAAAGCTTAACAAGGAATTAAAGGCCTTAAATGACACACTGGAAAAGATGGACATCACAGATATATTCAGAACACTCCATCCCAAAGCAACAGGATACACACTCTTCTTTAGTGCACATGGAACATTCTCCAGAATAGATCATATCCTGGGTCATAAATCAGGTCTCAACTGGTATCAAAAGATTGGGATCATTCCCTGGATATTTTCAGACCACAATGCTCTGAAGCTAGAACTCAATCACAAGAGGAAATTTGGAAAGAACCCAAATACATGGGGACTAAACAGCATCCTTCTAAAGAATGAATGGGTCAACCAGGAAATTAAAAAAGAATTGAAAAAATTCATGGAAATAAATGATAATGAAAACACAACAGTTCAAAATCTGTGGGACACAGCAAAGGCAGTCCTGAGAGGAAAATATATAGGGATACAAGTCCTTCTCGAGAAACAAGAAAGGTCTTAACTACAAAACCTAACCCTACATGTAAAGGAGCTGGAGAAAGAACAACAAAGAAAGCCTAAACCCAGCAGCAGAAGAGAAATAATAAAGATCAGAGCAGAAATCAACCAAAAAAAACAATAGAGCAAATCAACGAAACTAGGAGCTGGTTCTTTGAAAGAATTAATAAGATTGACAAACCCCTGGCCAGAATTATCAAAAAGAAAAGAGAAAGGACCCAAATAAATAAAATCATGAATGAAAGAGGAGAGATCAAAACCAACAACCAAAGAAATATAAACAATTATAAGAACATACTATGAGCAACTCTATGCCAACAAATTTGACAATCTGGAAGAAATGGATGCATTCCTAGAGATATATAAACTACCACAACTGAACCAGGAAGAAATAGAAAGCCTGAACAGACCCATAACCAGTAAGGAGATTGAAATAGTCATCAAAAACCTTCAAACAAACAAAAGCCCAGGGCCAGATGGCTTCCTGGGGGAATTCTACCAAACATTTAAGGAAGGACTAATTCCTATTCTCCTGAAACTGTTCCAAAAAATGGAAATGGAAGGAAAACTTCCAAACTCATTTTATGAGGCCAGCGTCACCTTGATCCCAAAACCAGACAAGGATCCCATCAAAAAAGAGAAGTACTGGGATGCCTGGGTGGCTCAGTTGGTTAAGCCGCTGCCTTCGGCTCAGGTCATGATCCCAGCGTCCTGGGATCGAGTCCCACATCAGGCTCCTTGTTCTGTGGGGAGCCTGCTTCTCCCTCTGCCTCTGCCTGCCACTCTGTCTGCCTGTGCTTGTGCTCTCTCTCTCTCTGACAAATAAATAAATAAAATCTTTAAAAAAAAAAAGAGAGAAGTACAGACCAGTATCTTTGATGAACACAGATGAGAAAATTCTCACCAAAATACTAGCCAATAAGATCCAACAGTGCATTAAAAGGATTATTCATCACGACCAAGTGGGATTTATTCCAGGGCTGCAAGATTGGTTCAACATCCACAAATCAATCAATGTGATACAATACATTAATAAAAGAAAGGACAAGAACCATATCATCCTCTCAATAGATGCTGAAAAAGCATTTGACACAGTACAGCATCCCTTCCTGATCAAAACACTTCAAAGTGTAGGGATTGAAGGCACATACCTCAATATCACAAAGCCATCTATGAAAGACCCACCACAAATATCATTCTCAATGGAGAAAAACTGAAAGTTTTTCTGCTAAGATCAGGAACAAGGCAGGGATGTCCATTATCACTACTGCTATTCAACATAGTACTAGAAGCCCTAGCCTCAGCACTCAGACAACAAAAAGAAATTAAAGGCATCCAAATCAGCAAAGAAGAAGTCAAACTAACACTCTTTGCAGATGATATGATACTATATGTGGAAAACCCAAAAAACTCCACTCCAAAACTGCTAGAACTTATACAGGAATTCAGTAGTGTCAGGATATAAAATCAATGAACAGAAATCAGTTGCATTTCTCTACACCAACAAGACAGAAGTAAGAGAAATTAAGAAGTCAATCCCATTTACAATTGCACTCAAAACCATAAGATACCTAGGAATAAACCTAACCAAAGAGGCAAAGAATCTATACTCCGAAAACTATAAAGTATTCATGAAAGAAATTGAGGAAGACAAAAAGAAATGAAAAATGTTCCATGCTTCTGGGTTGGAAGAACAAATATTGTGAAAATGTCTATGTTACCTAAAGCAATCTACACATTTAATGCAATCTCTTTCAAAATCCCATCCATTTTTTTCGAAGAAAAAGAACAAATAATCCTAAAGTTTATATGGAACCAGAAAAGACCTCAAATAGCCAAAGGAATATTGAAGAAGAAAGCCAAGGTTGGTGGCATCACAATTCCGGACTTCAAGCTCTATTACAAAGCTGTCATCATCAACAGAGTATGGTACTGGCACAAAAACAGATACATAGATCAATGGAACAGAATAGAGAGCCCAGAAATAGACCCTCAATTCTATGGTCAACTAATCTTCAACAAAGCAGGAAAGAATGTCCAATGGAAAAAAGACAGCCTCCTCAATAAATGGTGTTGGGAAAATTGGACAGCCACATGCAGAAAAATGAAATTGGACCATTTCCTTACACCACACATGAAAATAGACTCAAAATGGATGAAGGACCTCAATATGAGAAAGGAATCCATCAAAATCCTTGAGGAGAACAGAAGCAGCAACCTATTCAACCTCACCCACAGCAACTTCTTCCTAGGAACATTGCCAAAGGCAAGGGAAGCAAGGGCGAAAATGAACTATTGGGATTTCATCAAGATCAAAAGCTTTTGCACAGCAGAGGAAACAGTTAACAAAACCAAAAGACACCTGACAGAATGGGAGAAGATATTTGCAAATGACATATCAGATAAAGGGCTAGTATCCAAAATCTATAAAGAACTTATCAAACTCAACTCCCAAAGAACAAATAATCCAATCAAGAAATGGGCAGAAGACATAAACAGACAATTCTGCAAAGAAGACATCCAGATGGCCAACAGACACATGAAAAAATGCTCCACACCACTCGGCATTAGAGAAATACAAATCAAAACCACAATGAGTACCACCTCACAACAGTCAGAATGGCCAAAATTAACAAATCAGGAAATGACAGATGCTGGCGAGGATGTGGAGAAAGGGGAACCCTCCTACACAGTGGGTGGGAATGCAAGCTGGTGCAACCACTCTGGAAAACAGCATGGAGGTTCCTCAAAAAGTTGAAAATAGATCTACCCTATGACCCAGTAATTGCACTACTGGGTATTTACCCTAAAGATACAAATGTAGTGATCCAAAGGGGCACGTGCACCCAAATGTTTATAGCAGAAATGTCCACAATAGCCAAACTATGGAAAGAACCTAGATATCCATCAACAAATGAGTGGTTAAAGAAGAGGTGGTATAGATATAACAATGGAATACAATACAGCCATCAAAAGAAATGAAATCTTGCCATTTGCGATGACATGGATGGAACTAAAGAGAATTATGCGAAATAAGTCAATAGGAGAAAGACAACTATCATATGATCTCCCTGATATGAGGGAGAGGAGATGCAACATGGGGGGTTAAGGGGGTAGGAGAAGAGTAAATGAAACAAGATGGGATTGGGAGGGAGACAAACCATAAGAGACTCTTAATCTCACAAAACAAACTAAGGGTTCCTGGGGGGAGGGCGGTTGGGAGAGGGTGGTGGGGTTATGGACATTGGGAAGGGTATGTGCTATTGTGAGTGATGTGAAGTGTGTAAACCTGGCGATTCACAGACCTGTACCCCTGGGGCTATAATATATGTTTATAAAAAAATTAAAAAAGTTTAAAAGAATAAAATGAATTTAAAAAATTTATAAAATAGGAATGCAATAAAGACAGGGAGAAGACTAATAGTATTAGCAAAGTGACATGGCATTCACCACTTAAGTTATGCCCTTCAACACAAAATTTTAAATTCTATTAACTTCAAGAGGGAGCATAGACTCACACTTCAAGGAAAATTTTTATTTCTAGGAAGTAAGATACTTGTGACAAATAATAGAAAATTATTCTCTTAGAGAAGAGCATAGAAGTCAGGGTGAGAGCTGAATAACCCACTATTTGTTTTCTAACAATTTTGGAGATTACACTGGGCATATATATTTTTAGAGACAGAAAATTTAGTGATACTCTATGTTACTGCCTAGGGAATAATCAGCAGTAGAAGTGATGTATGGAGCACATTTAAGGAGGTGGGCTGTGACTGTAATTAGGTGAAAATAGTTTCATTTCAGGCCAACTGTGAAGATACCAAATAATCATGAACTCTTACACATTTCAAGTTTTACACTTGACAACTTGAGCGAGCAGAGTATTAGGGGGAAAAATTACTGCATTTACTTACTAGTTTAGATTTTTCCCTTCTTTTCTCTATCAAATTCCAGAGGTGATTATGCACATATGGCAAAGACAAAAATGAATGCTGTTTGGACAAACATAAAATGCTAGGGAGAAAAGGTTTGAAGAAAGTACTGGGAGACCTACTCTATTCTGTGGATTTATAAACTAAGAGCATTTGTGTTCACTCTGTCTCTTTCTCTCTCACACACACATACAGACATCATACAACTTTTTACAAAAGCAGTTTAACATAATCCCTTCAAAGTGGTCTTCTCTAGTTTTTGTAAAGTAAACAGCAGGGCAAATACATGCCTCCAAGAACTTCTGTCTAAGATTTTGGATATAACTTTAAGAATATTTATTAAACATTTATGTTTGCCTTATAGCTGTATGCCTGTTCGGTCAATGAAAAGAACAATTTTTATCAAACAATTAAGGAATATGTTGGAACATGGCTATGGATTCTCTGATCAATAAATGTTCCACAGTACCAGATAAACCCTCCCCCTTTGGTAGTATATCTATAAAGCCCTTGGAAACAAGAGAGTCTTATAGGAGAAATCTGTTTTTGTTGAAATTAAAACCTGAATAGTATGCTAAAAATTCTACGAAGTCTTTTCTTGGCAGGAGATACTGATCCTGGCATCTGAAATCACTCTTTTTAAAACTGTTTACCATATAAATCCTGTGATCAGCAATGTTTGAGAACTAGATCCATACCTTCATTCTAAAATTAAAAATATATATATATCTTTTTTTCTGTCTATTAACAAAAGTTTTAATTCTTAAAGACTTTATGTACAAGTGATTATATAGAGGTAGTTATAATTCATTTTTTATTAACATATAATGTATTATTTGTCCCAGGGGTACAGGTTGTGAATCACCAGGCTTACACATTTCACAGCACTCACCATAGCACATATAAAATCATCTGTAACAGAAAAATTGAAGAATTGAAGAGCATTGTAACCATTAGATACCTTACAAAACATTTTAAAATATAACATGTGAAACACAAATTCATAATATATAGATAAGTTATAACCTAATATATATTATTTATTAGTTTTTCCCTTTGAATAAATTGAGAAAACACACAAAAAATCACTTACTGTGATCATTGATATTACTATTTGAGATCCATTTTTTAATTTTCTTTGAAAGATGTTTAACTTCATATGGACAAATGATACATTTCAGCACATGTGTAAGTATGTTAAAAGATTAGTAAGGAAGAAATTTCTGGGCTTAGACTTTGGGTGCATATTTAGTATGTGGTATTTGTACCCTTTAACTTTGCCCTAAATCAGAAGCATCAATGCTTGTGTACCCATGGGAAAGTGTGGAGAGGTGTTTAAGTCAATAAAAAATTATTGTACATAGCAATCCTGAATTCCCTTTATGTCTCTGAGCAGTGATTGACTTTTATCATTGCCAAGAAAGAAAGAAAGAGAAATTTTTCATTTATTCCATATTCTCTACTGCTTCCATAGATGATCTCATCCATGCTCATAATAGATGACTATTCCAAAATACCTATGTTCCACCATTATCTTAATGTCAGAAACTCAACTTCAGCTCTCTACATAATATCTCCACTTATCTCTTATAAAAGTCAAAATGTATGTCCAAAATTAAACTTTTAATTCTTAAACAACACATGTACCCATGAAGTACAACACATGCATAGATAAAGATATACGTGTTTATCCCTAAGCCTGTGCCATCCCAGGAAATGACACCACTATCTCTTCAGGGTTCAAGCTGGAAATAGAGGAGTCCTTTTACCTCATTTTGTAACCAATCAGTAGCTTATATTGATTCTAACTGAAAACAATGTGGACTTCACAATGGCCTATCCCTCTTGCCATGTTCTTAGAAGCAGAAGTCATCATGTCTCTCCATAATACATAATTTTCTAACTAATCTCCTACTTAAACTCTATCTCCCCTTCTTTAGCTTGCCTTTGCCACAGCAGCTATAATTATTTCATTAAAATATAAATCTGACCTTGTTAATCCCTGCTTAAAATCCTTAAATGTCTGTTGATTGCACTTGAATCTAGTTTTTGACACCCTGAACTTGATATTGGGCAAAATTTCAGCCTATTTCTCTGTACTTCAGACTCACTGGTATTTTTTAAGATTTTAGAAATGTAAAACATTTTAGATCCTCAGAAATTTTGCATATGCTTTTCCTTCCTTTGATCTTTCTCATACGAGCTCCATCTCATACTCTTGGTCTCCACCACCGTGAAATCTTTTCAGACACTCTTTTCCTAATCAGTCTATCCAAAGTCAATCTTTACATTTTTTTCAAACTATTTCCAGTATATTTCCCATAATCCATTTATTACAATTTGTAATTAATGTACACGTCTGTTCACATATATTGTTGATATTGTCATCTCTTCCAGAAAATTAATCTATATAAAATTATGGTCATAGTTGTTATATTTATCCTAGTTACTGCCTTGTAACATAGATCCTGGCAGCAGAGTAGAGAGATGATTGCTATTTGTTGAATGGATCAATAAGTGTCTTCTTTGATGCATGATTTAATGACTTGCCAATTTATTAAGAGTGTTAAGGGAAAAATATAAAACTTTATTATTGGCTCAGGAGAACCTTGTATGTTACACATTATTTATAATTGCCTGTAGTGTATTAGCATAGCAAATATGATGTACAAAAAGGAAATTTGAGATGAGTTACTTTAAAGTCAATAAATTTACCAGTGGAGTCTGTATTTGAAAGTAGGATCCATACATGTGTGAATACATGGGAATTCAGAAGACTATAACTTACCTTGTCCTATACATCAATAACTCAATATTATGCATTCTTATACAGGGCAAACTCTCTACCCACAGAACACTTAAGGAATGCAAACTGGCGATGCTAAGACACAGAGGGTTTCTTCCATGATTAGGCAGCATCTGATCAGAGCTGATTATAACTTGCCTGTTCTTCCTTTTCACCTCCCTCCTACCTCTTACTTCCCCTCCTCCACTCTCATCAGATACAAATATGGATCAGTCCAAAGGTGTTGGACTGCATGGCTGGCAAATAGCAGCAGTCAACTGAAGCCTCATTATTGTTTTAGAATCAACTGCCTGCTGGGGTTTAACCAATTAATCTTTCCCCAACAATCAAGAGATTAGTGCAGTCTTTCTTTATCCATGATTTGGGCTTGTATTTGTCCTCTGTCCATGCCTTCTTATTACTCCCACTGATTGTATGTAGCTAACGTTCTACTAAATTTCACTTACATGGAGCTGCCTCTTTTTCTGATAAACTTTTATAACAGAGGTGAAATTTCATGATGTTATAGACATGTAGTAGCTTCAGCATCTGTCCACGTGAATAACACTTATATTAAATAACACCTGTTTCCCTTCACTTCTATACCTAAACCTGAATGTAGGTGATTCAGAACATTTAGAAATGCATCAAGTATTAGTTTGAGCAAAGGAGAAATCACAACTCAACATATCTTAGGGAAACTTATGGGGCTAAAGTTTCTTATATCCAGAACAGTGTTATTCAGGTATTATCTCTAGATTCTTTATCCTAAGAATTAGTTGTGCTGAGAACTAAAGTTAGCAATTAAACTGATAAGAAGAGATACCACACTTGATCTTAAAGTGGAAGCATCACAATTCCAGACTTCAAGTTTATATTACAAAGCTTTAGTAATCAAGACAATATGGTACCAGCACAAAAACAGACACATAGATCAATGGAACAGAGTAGAGAACCCAGAAATGGACTCTCAACTCTATGGTCAACTAATATTCAACAAAGCAAGAAAGAAAATCCAACAGAAAAAAGGACAGTCTCTTCAACAAATGGTGTTGGGAAAACTGGACAACAACATCTGAAACAATGAAATTGGTCCACTTTTTTACATCAAACACAAAAATATTCAAAATGGATGACAGACCTAAACCTGAGACAGGAAACTATGAAATTCCTAGAGGAAAACACAGATAGTAATCTCTCTGACATTAGCCATAGCAGCTTCTTACAATGATATGTCTCCAGAGGCAAACAAAAGCAAAAGTGAAGTATTGGGATCACTTCAAGATAAAAACCTTCTGCACAGTGAAGGAAACAGTCAACAAAACTAAAAGGCAACCTTTGGAATGGGAGAATATAAAATGACATATCTGTTAATGGGTTAGTATCTAAAAATCTATAAAGAGCTTATTGAACTCAACAGCCAAAAAATAAATAACCCAATTAAAAAATGGGCAGAAGACATGAATAGACACTTTTCCAAAGGATTTGTATAGACAATGAGCAGACTCGTGAAAATATGCTCACCAGGGAAATACAAGCCAAAACTTCAGTGAGATATCACCCCATACCTGTCAAAAATGGCTAAAATTAAAACACAGGAAACAACTGTGTGTTAGGATGTGGAGAAAGGGGGACCCTTACATTATTTGTGGGAATGAAAACTGATGGAGCCACTGTGCAAAACAGTATAGAGTTTCCTCAAAAAGTTAAAAATAGAACTACCCTACAGTCCACCAATTACACTACTAGGTATTATTGCAAAGGACACAAGCATAGTGATTGGAAGGGATACATGCCCCCCAATGTTTATAGCAACATTATCAACAATTACCAAATTATGGTAAGAACCTAAATGTCCATTGACTAATGAATGGATAAAGAATATGTGGTTGGTGTATATATCTATAGATAAACATGTAGATATATAGATGTAGATATAGATATAGATATGATATACATATTCCATATATTATATATAATGGAGTATTACTCAGCCATAAAAAAGAAATGAAATCTGGCCATTTGTAAAAATGTGGATGGAGCTAGAGTATATTACGCTAAGTGAAATCAGTCAGAGAAAGACAAATATCATATGATTTCACTCATATGTGGAATTTAAGAAATGAAACAGATGAACAAAGGGAAAAAGAAAAATGAAAGAAGCAAACCATAAAAGAGACTCTACTATAGAGAACAAACAGGTTTGATGGAGGGGAGGTGAGTGGGGAGATGGGTTAAATTGATGATGGGTATTAGGAGGACACTCGTGATGAGCACTAAGTGTCATATATAAGTGATGAATCACTGAATTCTACTCCTGAAACTGATATAACACCATATGTTAACTAACTGGAATTTAAATAAAAACTTGAAACTACAAAAAAAATAAGCAATTAAAAATCCAGGGATTTCTATTTATATAAAATCAGTGATTTCTATAAAATTAGTAATTTCTATTTATGTAAAACTTTGTGAATCAATACTTAATGAATCAATTGAAGGAAATGTTAGGAGGATTCTGATTTCATTTGTGTTTTAGAGTTGCACTCAAAGTAAATACTGGCTAAATGCAGTCTTCCATAATAAATGTTTTTTTAAAGGTATAAGAGTGACAACTTCACAGCCTTAGAAATTCAAGCTCAAGTTAAAGGCTTTCTGAGGCTGTTTTTATTTTTCAGTATTCATAAAATGTCTATGCAACGCATATAAAAGAATAGGAGTGTTCCTTGTAGTGTTCCTACCCATGGATACTTGGAAACCTATTAAAGTAAGTATAATGGGGATGCCTGGATGGCTCAGTATTTTAAGCATCTGCCTTTGGCTCTGATCATGGTTCTGAGGTCCTGGCATGGAGTCTGGCATTGGGCTCCTTGCTTGGAGGGAATCCTGCTTCTCCCTCTGCCTGCTGCTCCCCCTGCTTATGCTCGCTCTCTCTCTCTCTCGCTCTCTCTCTGACAAATAAATAAAATAAAATCTTTAAAAATATATATGAAATAATTAAATAAATTAAGCATAATGCAACAATCACCACAAAAATTTTCTTAATAATAGTTAATACTTTTGGAACACGTGTTCTATACTATATACTCTTTAAAGGTTTTTTGTATGTTAACTTATGGTACAGCTTTAAGTGGCAAAGATGGGTTTCAATCTTTTTTTTTTTTTTAAAGATTTTATTTATTTATTTGACAGAGAGAAATCACAAGTAAGCAGAGAGGCAGGCAGAGAGAGAGGAGGAAGCAGGCTCCCTGCTGAGCAGAAAGCCCGATGCGGGGCTCGAACCCAGGACCTGGGATCATGACCTGAGCCGAAGGCAGCGGCTTAACCCACTGAGCCACCCAGGCGCCCCTGATGGGTTTCAATCTTAAGCAATTAAGTTCCAGAGCCACTAGGCTCCATCTGTTTATACTATAATTAGATTTTCTCTATCATATAAACACTATTATATATTACTATAAATTTCTCATTCATAACCAGATAGTAATTCTTAGTCATATTACTATTGGGTTATGTCCTTAAATGATATGTAATAGGAGAATGGTTAATAATATTAAAAAATAGTATCAGGAGACATGCATTGGAATTGCAGTGAAATTTTCAACAAATTACTAAAACTCTTTAATCCTCAATTTTTTTTCACTAGGAAAATGGAAAAAATAATGTCTTTTTTCATTGTTGTCACAAAATTAGATAAGAGAATATAGGTATATTCCTGGTATTTGAAAAGAACTTAAGGAATGAGAATTACTAATATATCATTTATAATTATTATAATTTAGCGAAATATATATTTTTCAGATTTCAGATTCAGATATTTAATTAAATATGTGAATATTTTAAATATTCAAAAATTTGCTGAAAAACTATATATAGGTATATTTCTTAAAAACTTTTAAATATATATAAAATGTAAATATACAAAAAAGGTAGAGGGCACCTATTCTGACTGAAGTGGAAGTAGGAGAAAGGAGCCCTGCCCCTCTACCTTACTCCCATCGTGCATTGGTAAGTGAGGACAGGTATCTGTAAGGCATATCCACTAGTGTCTTCCCAGAGTACAATTTGAATAGGACTGACCTTTGTATTTTCTCTTATTCTCTAAAGACTGTATGGTGTACTGAGGTATTTATTCCACCCCAACATTAATTCATGATCATGCTCATACAATCTGTATGTGGAGTGTCCTAAAGTAACAGAACCTGCTAAGATCAAAATGGTGATTTGAGTCTTTTTATTTCACATTTGTCATTTAAAAGTGGACAAAGAGATTAAGGACTCATACATTACTAGTATGCCTTGAATCACTGAAATATCAGTGATATGTTTAAGTAATCAATATTTTGTTTCAATATAAAAAAAAATCATGTTATCTTACCAACTGACCAAAAAGTAAGCCAACTCTCATTTTTACCCTTTACTTGCCAGAAAGTATTATAATTTGAAGGAAAAATTTATAGAAATATTTTAATCTAGCAAAAAGGTATCTCTGGAGGTATATAGACCAATTCATTTCTATACATAGAATATTGAGTAGGAGTTTTTTATTATAATCAAATAAAAACCAAATCAGACAAGTATAACTTTATTTTAAATCACAATATATTTGAATTTAACATCTAAAAAACATCTTCTCTTTTTTAACTTTTCAAAATATTTGGATAGAATTTCTTTGTGTAGTTTATCTTTCATTTCTCCTTTGAGACAGATTTATAGAATGCTAAGAACAAACTCATAATAATGACAAGTTTATAGTTAACTTTTTTTTTCTCGTGTAAATATTTTTGTAATCAAGGCATGAAACATTCAATGGAATCTATTCAACCAGTTTGCAGTGGTTAAGCTTGATTTTGCCCCTGGTTGAAAACTTTCATTCCTTACTAGTGATAGAAATTGATATTTCACTAAGCTCAATAAGTTGTCAAGCATGTTGTTCATCAATGACAATAGGGGCAGTGCATTTTTGTAGCATCCTTTACTTGAGAATATATATAGCTATTAATCTTTACTTTTTTTTCACTGACATAAATGTAAGCCCTATATAATAAATCAATGTCTTTTGGTATCTCTCTTTTGTATTTTGATAGTATTTGCTCCTTAGTTTGATCCTTTCTGTTACAGCCAATTTATGTTCTTTAAGAGGCAGTTAATGCTTTCTAGTTTATATTCCATTGTCGTCACTATATCAACCATGGAATGGTAGCTGAAGATGACTTGTTATGTTTCAGCAGCTCTAGTGAGTTCAAAAATCTAAATTGTATTTTATTGAGTACCTACTATGTGCCAGGGAATGCAAGTACCACTTTTGGTTACTTAAATAATTTGGAGCATCTTCTGATTGCAACTTCCAGTTGAATAAATTTATAGTAAACATAGTCAGGAATTTTAAGGCTTTTAAAATTAAACTTAGGAGTATTTCAGATTCCAAATAGAGAACCACCACTAGAATGGAAGTTATTTCCCAGGAAATAATGACTATAATATAGAATATAGTTTACCTATTTGTATGATTCTAAGGATGCAAAAATGTTATCAGTAAAATGATTGATGCAAGGAAAGAAGAAGGAAGGAGGGGAGGGTAGGAAAGAGGGAGGAGGGCAGGAGGAGAGGTGGAAGAAAGGAGGGATGGAAGGAAGGAAAGGAAAAGATAAGTTTCTATTTTTATTTATATTACCTTGGATAAGGTGCTGACTGTAAAGAAGTAAAATGTGGATTCAAGTTCAACTCAACATTTCAGTTACACTGGACCAAAGAGAACACACAGTCTCTTAGCCTCAGGTTTCTTATCTGTAAAACGAGTATAACAATAACTATTATGTGAAAGATTTGACAAAGTTCATAGAACACATATGAAATGAACTTTCCTAAGACTGATTTTTCTAAAATATGTTATTTATTTTTTTTTTATTTTAGAGATAAGGAGAGGGAGTGAGTGGTGGGTGGAGGGAGAAGAAGGGGCAGAGAGTAGCTGGCAGACTTCCCACTGAGCATGGAGCCCCATGTGGGGCTCAGTCTCAGGACCCCAGGATCATGACTGGAGCTGAAACCAAAAGTTGGGCACTTAACTGACTGAGTCTCATCTAGGTACCCCTGATGGTGTCTTTTTTAAAGGTATTAACTCATTTTTTTAAAATAAATTCTGATAGCCATGAGCTAAGATCTTATAAAACAATTTCATAAAATTACCACAACTAACAACTCAAACCCATAAAAGCAATACAATGAATAAAATAGATATATATGTTTATGTAATTGTGTACATTTCTGAGGTCCTTTTGACTTATTTTTTTGTCATGTGCTCCTTAGTTCTTTTAAGAACTATTTATATGATCTTTGATATATAATCAGATGACAAACATTGTTATTGTGATAAGTGCAGGAAAATACAGACTTATATGGGCACCAAAGCATAATCTAGGAGGGATCATATGCTACTTCATCTCTTAAAATGACACATAAAAAACAGGACGGATATCATAGATGACATATTTTTTTTTTTAGTATTTTATTTATTTATTTGTTAGAGAGAGAGGGAGCACAGGCAGAGGGGGAAGCTACTGCCCCTGGATAATGAATCTGATGTGAAGACCCGATCCCAGCACCCTGGGATCATGACCTGACCTGAAGGCAGACTCTCAACTGACTGAGCCACCCAGGCATCCCATAGATGACCTATTTTCTTTAATCCAGTAAAGTATCAAACAATAGGCTAACCTCTGGAATTATTATATAATGAATTGAAACAATCTCCAAGGACACAGACAACAGAAGTTTAGATGGCTGCTGTATTATCTTCTTTGTGGCTTTTCAATTCAGGGAATTTTCAAATAAAGCCCGTTATATTACTATTTGTGAAAAGAAGAAGGGGCTTCATCATGCTAATGATATCAGTTGAGAGAACAAGATGTAATTGAGAAACATATCAGAAGCTTCTGAGTATTCAGGAACAAGACAATATATCTTTTTTAAAAATTAAGTAATTGATCCAGTAATTAAATGGATATGCATTTGATTTTCAGTACTAATTTATCCTATTGATAGCCTTCATATGGCATAAATTTAGAGCACTCACTTAAAGACATAATGTTAGTTTTAATGGTTTTTTGGAATAATAGAGTTTTTTTGTTTGTTTGTTTGTTTGTTTGTTTGTTTTAAATCTACTTAATCTCACTAGAATCCTGACACGTTCAGTAGTATCTAATTTGGCCTTTTGATCATGACTTCCTGATATTGGCATTGGTACATTTTATTTTGTTAATAGATCTTTAGATGTATTAAGATGTATTTTGTTAATAGATCTTTAGATGTATTAAGCATCCTGACTAAACTTCATTGGCTCTGATTATCTCCGAGTTGGAATGAAGTGCCCTGATGATTTCAATTGTTTGAAATTTGTAAGAACGAAGCATTTGGCTTGATTGACAAGCCTATTTAATCAATATGCTATACTCTCTTTGTACTTACATAGCTCAGAATTAATAGAAATCTATAAGCATAAGTATAAAGCCCTCTATTCTACTTATTAACTATTTTATAATATTCTTTTCTTTACTTGAAAAATAGACATTCTAGTACTTATTTCCCAGTGTTTTCAAGAAGATTAAAGGAAATAACTAATATAAAATAAATGAGTCTTAATTTTTCATTCTCATTACCCTTTTTATTGATTTTTTGCCTTCAAGCTAATCTTTTATGCAATGGAATAAAAAGAATTGAAAACTTATATAAGATACATTTTAACACACACATATACATATAAAACATATGCTACAATATGTTTAATTACATATATGATATATATATATCATATTCATCTGATATTAATGGTACTGGCATTACATGTAATAAATATATATCATAGATTTAAGCATATATGCAAACATATATCTTTTAATACTATCAACATACAAAGATTTCAGCACATATATGTTAAACATTTCTGCCTTTCCAATCAGTGGTTTATGCTACCAATAAATAAAACCTGGAGCGCCTGGGTGGCTCAGTGGATTAAGGCCTCTGCCTTAGGCTTGGGTCATGGTCCCAGGGTCCTGGGATTGAACCCCACATCGGACTCTCTGCTCAGCAGGCAGCCTGCTTTCCTTCCTCTCTCTCTGCCCGCCTCTCTGCCTACTTGTGATCTCTCTGTCAAGTAAATAAATAAAATATTAAACAAACAAACAAAAACCTAAGACAGGTATGCGAGAATGTAATTTCTTTGCTACTAGAAGTTGCATCCCAGAATCTCTTAAGTTCTGTTAGGAAGTACTTTTAAAGATGAAAAGCATGGAGATGTTCTGTTCTCCAGGCATATGGTATTTTCCAAAACAATGTCAGCCGCCAATGAGATTGCATTAGATTTTCAACTAAAATGAGGTTCACTTGTGATCAGTTTGTTCATCTGACCCATTGGCTGTTAGAAAGGAATGTAGCTAATATTTTATATTATTTTAAAATAAATGTTTCATTTTATTTAGAATGTCAGAATTTTCACTTATGATAACATTAATCAAATATATATTACTCCATTTCCCACAAACATAATTTGAGAAAAGTCTAAGTATAAACTAATCTGGAATGTGTGGTAACTTGGTGACAGATACAGCACAGCTTGACTCAGCAATCATTCTGAGATATTTTGCAATTATTTTCAATCACAGATATTCAACAGTTCTTGTAAATGCCAGGCTAAAACCTGGGACATCATTTTCTGATTTGATAATTATCTCCTTGAGAAGCTCAATCTAGAAAGGAACACTGCTGAGCTGAAAGTGTCTGTGAATGAGTGAATGGAGATCTCTATTAAACACGTGTGCTCTTCTCTGCATATGCAGGCTTTTCTTCTCGTTCTGAAAACCATTTTGAAAATTAATGTTACTAATCACAATGAGGCGTGGGGCATGAGTACATCTCACGTCATTAAGCACAAAACTCCTCACATTGTATGTTACCAACATTCTGTCATCACCTGCTTCTAAAAATGACAGTAATAAAACCTTCTGTTTATGTATATATAAAGAAATAGAAACCAAAACTTCTTAAGACAACCTTGATTTTCTTTATTAATTTATTTTACATCATTGGGAGCAAAATATTTCAATTTTAATGCATGTGGCAGAAGTTTTCTTTGCCCAGAAAATTGCATTTGTTTAACACAACACCTTGATGTGCACTTTGTTGTTTGGTTGTAGCTTGGTAGGGAAGGAAATAGATGATGTTGTAAAAAAAGAAAGGAAAATAATTTTTTCCACCAACTGCTAGTGATGAAAAAAAGAGGTGGATATAAACGAGAGAAAGAAATTAGCTAAAAAAGTGCTTGAGAATAAGAAGTTTGAAGTCAACTGCTTTCAACCTTGTTAAACCAACACCCTTCTTTTATAATACCATAAATGTCTTAATACATTTTATTGAGATATAGTTTACCTAAAATAAAATGGAAATACTCTAACCATACAATACAATGAATTTTAGTGAATATATATATATATATATATATTTGTGTATGTATGTGTGTGTGTATATATATATATTCATATATATATACATATATATATATCTCCAACTACCATGATGTAAGATATACACAGCACCTAAAAAAGTATTCTTATATTTCACTGCAGTCAATCCCGACTACCTTTGATTTACTTTCTTTCACAATGATTAATTTTACCTTTTAAAAATTTTTTTGTAATTGCAACCACACAATATGCGTCTATTTGTTTGTTTTTTGATTTGGCTGCTTTTACTTCTATAATGTTTTTAAAGTTCATCTATGTTGTTGCACCAACATGAATATTTAGTAACAAGTATTTTATAATGCTCCGTTTCTATAATAAAATAATCTATAGATATGTCCTTAATTTAATGTACAAATAATATTAAATTATATAACTAGATTCATATGTACCATGACATGTTAATATATAGCCTTATTTAATACTATGAATTAACCAGATACCTGTGCCTATGATAGAAATGATTAATGGGTCCCTTCATCTCTATAGAGCATCTCTGTTTATCCCTGGCAATATTGTCTTACAATCTAGTTTTTTACATTAATTGTAGCTATTCAGTAGTAAAAAGTTTTCTTTTTATTGAAGTTCACATGGTGTATATTTTTCATTATTTTACTTTGAAATTACCTGTGCCTTTATATTATATATTATATGTTTATATTTAGTGTGACTATTGATACAGTTAACATCTTGCTACTAGTTCTCTTTGCCCCATCTTTATTCCTTCTTTTTCCTTTTACCTGTCTTCTTTTTAAAATATTTTTTTTTGTTTTTTTTTCTTTAGGTTTTAAATTGAGATGTTTGTTTGTTTTTCATGATTCTAATTAATTTCCATTTTTGGCTTATAAACTATAAATTTTTTTAATTGGTAGCTTTAAGGTTTGTTGTTTATATTTAACATTATATCATTTCAAATGATATACTTTGTTCCATTGAACTCCTTAGATCTGAAATTATAGTTTTCATCAAATTTGAAAAATCATGTGCCATTTTTTCTTTTTTTTTTTTTTTTAAAGATTTTATTTATTTATTCGACAGACAGAGATCATATGTAGGCAGAGAGGCAGGCAGAGAGAGAGAGAGAGAGGAGGAAGCAGGCTCTCCACTGAGCAGAGAGCCCAATGCGGGGCTCGATCCCAGGACCCTGAGATCATGACCTTAGCCGAAGGCAGAGGCTTTAACCCACTGAGCCACCCAGGTGCCCCCCATTTTTTCTTTAGTGAATGTTTTATTGTCCCTTTCCTCTATTCTATCCTGTGGGGGAATTCAATTATCCATAGGTCAGATTTCTGAAATTGCCCTGCAGGTCTCTGATACTCTTCATTTTAAATTTTTTTTTCTCTCTTTGTTTAATTTAGATAGTTTCTTTTACTGTATCATCATTTCCTATTTTTTCTTCTGAAATTTCCTATCTGGCTTCAATATATTCAATGCATTTTTCTTCTTAGTTATTGAAGCTTTTGTCTCTCAGTTTTATTTTGGGTCTTTAAAAAATATTTTCAGTGTTTCCAACTTTACTTTTTAACATTTGAGTATGTTGTAATAACTGCCTTAATATCTTTATCTGCTAAAGCTAAAATGTGTGGCAGTTCTTAGTCAACTTTGATTGATTGATTATTCTCTTAAATTTAAATAATTTTGCTGCTTCTTCCTAACCCTGATAATCTTTGATTAGGTTGTGAATTTCACCTTGCTAGGAACTAGGGAGCTATATACTTTTGTATTCTTATAAATATTCTTCAGTTTTGTTCTGGGACACAGTTAATTTACTTGGAACCACTAGGATCTTTTCATGTCCTGCTTTTATGATTTATTTGGCAGAAGACAATCAGTGTTTAATCTTGACCTAATTATTTCTTACTGCTGAAGCAGGACTTTTCTGTGCACTCTACCCAATGCCAAATGAATTATGAGATTTTTTCCATCTGCCTGGAGAAAATAGGCACACCCACCATGTGTAAATGTTAGGTATGTTTCTTCTAATCCTTTTGGATTTTTTTTTTTTCCACAACAAGTAGTTTTCTCACATGTATGCACTAATGATTCTCTGCTGGAAATTTGAGGAGGATCCTCTACAGATCTTTGGTGTTCTCTACGAGCTTTCCAATCTCTGGTACTCTGTCTAGTTTTCTGTAGTTACATTGTTTTCCCAGAATCCTAAACTCTATCTCCTTTTTTTTTTTTTTTTTTTTAAGATTTTATTTATCTGTGAGAGAGAAGAGAGTGCATGAGAACCAGAGAGAGAACATGATTGTGGGTGGGGGTCAGGGGACAGAGAGAAGCAGACTCTCACCAAGTGGTAGCTTGATGAACCTAAGGCAGGCACTTAGCCACTGGGCTACCCCGGTGCACCTAAACTCTATCTTCTAAATTCTGAGAGTCTGCCTATATCTTCATGTGTTCACCTCCTATACTGCAACCTGGAAATGTCTCAAAGCAGTACTCTGGACCAATCATAGGACTAACCTTATTTATTTTCTCTCTCTCTGTGATGTCTCTCCTTTGTTGCATGATGTCTAGATCCTGACAACTGTTTCATAAATTTGGCTTTGTTTTTCTGGTCCTTTCTTATGTCAGAGAAATTGCAGTCCAAGTAAATACCAGTTTAGCTGTAAGCAGAAGTCTGGTTTGGTTTTAAGAATACTTTTCACTGGGTAGAGAGTCCTAGGTTGACAGTTACTTTCTTTCTTTCTTTCTTTTTTTAAGATTTTATTTGTTTATTTGACAGACAGAGAAATCACAAGTAGGCAGAGCAGCAGGCAGAGAGAGAGGGGGAAGCAGGCTCCCCATCGATTAGAGAGAGCCTGATGTGGGGCTCCATCCCAGGACCCTGAGATCATGACCTGAGCCAAAGGCAGAGGCTTAACCCACTGAGCCACCCAGGCGCCCCTGACAGTTACTTTTTTTCAGCTTTTCTATGTTTCTAGCTCCTGAAATTGCATTCTTTCTTTTCTTTCAAATACTCTCTATACCCAATGTGGGGCTCAAACTCACAACCCTGAGATTAAGAATTGCCTGCTCCACCAGCTGAGCCAGCCAGGCACCCTACTATTGCTCTATTTATTGAGAAATTATCACTTCAATTTATTTTTTTTCCTCTGCAGATATGTCTTTTTTTTTTCTAGCTGCTTTGAAGATGTTCTTTGTTTTTACATTTTAGCGCTAATAACCTCTCTAAATATGGTTTTCCTTATACTTCTCAAGTTTGTAATAATTCTTGATTTTATAATTTGCTGTCATTTGTGTTTTTGAAAACTCTGAGCTATCATCTCTTCAAATATTTCTTTTTTAATCTTTCTCTTTTTTTCTTTTTAAAGACAGAGTATCAGTATGTTATGCTAGGAGTTCTATTGCCTACGCCTCTTAATTTTTTTCTGGTTTTCTAACTTGCCTTTTTGTCCTTTGTTTTGCATACTATTTCTTATCTGTATTTCAGTTGCCAAAAATCTTTTTGCTATGTCTAATCTACATTAGACCCATCTATTAGATGAATAAATTCACCTATAAATTTTTTAAATTTAGAATTTTCATTAAATCTTTAAAATAGTTTCCATTTAACTGTGAGAATTCTCTCTCCTGTCTTTTTTTTTTTCCTTCTAACATATAATTTTTTAGACTCCATACCTGATAAGTCCATCTTCTATCTATTCTTGCTATCCAATTAGGATATCTCATCTCTTTGTATGCCTGTTTATTTTGCATTGTATGCTGACAATGATATTATAAAGATAAACTGAGGCCTTGGATAGTGTTATCTCCTTATAGAATGCATTTTTGTGATTATGAAGTAGTTAGGGTTACTTGCAACTAAAAATCGCCTTTATCCAATCAGGTCTTAAAGGATTTTGAAGGTAGGCATCAATCCTTATAATGTATTCCTAGTGAACTGATACAAATCTGTCTTTTTAACTCCCATATCCTTGATTGCATGCCTACACATAATTTTTAGTACATCTGAATGATGTTGTCTGACCGGGCAATTTCCCATCTTTCTTCTTTGGCACCTATCTATCCATTTACCTGAAATGTCACCGCCCACTCCTAGAAACATCATGCTCATTTTTTTATGTCACAGATTAAATGTCAACTACTCTGTAATACCTTCCTTCTCCCCCACTGTCTGAGCAAATAGCTTATTTCCCTTGATTCTCATAGCCTTTTTAGCAAAATTGTCTGGCTTGTACTTTCACATTCTGTTATTAGGTATATCTTGTCCCTTTATAATACAGGCTGTTTGAGGAAAGAATTAGGTCAAAGTTGTAATTATAATAGGGGACCAAAACCTCAAAATCGTCATGTCTCCAATGCGTAATACATTACCTGGAATATAGTAGGCTGCCTAATAACAGTTGCTGAATTGCGATCCTGGGGTTTCAGTGCTGTATTCTTTAGTACATTTCACGCCTTGTAGCATTCTCTGGAAATATGCTTCTGTGATCTCTGACCAAATCTAACTGGAACACTTCTGTATTAAAGGACTATGAATCCCAAGGCGATGATTTCAGCATGCTTCCACTCTTATGCCAAATCTAAACCATATTCTGTCAAAAGCATTGTCCTAGGGCTAAAGTCAGATCCAGAAAAATTAAGTGTTTCCATGAATTTAGGCTAATTCTCAGTAGTTACTCTTGTTCCAATTCCTGCTTTAAATGATTTTTTTTAATGCAACAAAGTAGGTTAAAATGTCTTTTCATACAGTACAAATTGAAAAAAAATCCCTTATAAAAGCAGGAGCATGTGTAGATTTTGAGCTCAGATTTCAGTGGTTTATCAAAACACCAAAAGGGATCTAAGAAGTAGAGTAGGTGGTAAGACAGGTGGATTGAAATAATAAATGTGAATATTAAAAATTAGACTGATTCATTTGAGGCAAGACTCAAACAAGATGATGAGAGAGAATATGGGAAATTGACAATAAATTGTACATTAAATCTTCTTAAATGTAATAATTTAACAATATTATTAGAAACCTCATGTGCTTTGAGGAGACAATCACATTTTAATTTCTGAATATCAGAAAGTGGAAAAGGATCATCAACAACTGAGACAACTAATTAAAACTGTTTTACCTATTTTCCACATGCTCATGATTTATAGCAGGAGCACATTGAATGGGTAGATAATTCTCTAATATAATTCATCATTGTGCATTCTCTGTATTAACTAGACATCTTTATGTATTTTAAGTTTTTCATTTTATGCATATGTAGATAATTCTTTGCTTGTTTTATCCTCCATATAATAACAAATATTTGATATTTGGAAAATTCCAGACTCTTGACTGATATTGTCAATATTTGTTGAGGGAGCTGAGTACTATAAATAGTATGTGTAATAGATTTGGAGATCAGTACCATTAAGGAAGCATACTTAGATTAATCCATATGAAAATAATTCCATATTGTTCAGACTAGGTACATGGGGATCATTTATTTGGACCGAAAAGTATAAACCCTAGAGCTTCACAAACTTCCTCAAATCTCATTGCAACAACTAAAAAGTGAAAGGAAAGTACTCTTAATCATCTAAAGTTTTCTCATGACAGTAGAAAGAAGTTCTGAGAAAATTACTGGAGTCAAAGAATCTATGTTGTCTAGTGGAAGACAAAAGTATTAAAAACAAATTTAGGACTTCTGGGGAAGATGGCAGAGTAAGAGGACCCTAAGTTCACTCTCATGCACTGCAGGTGGGAATGCAAACTGGAGCAGTCACCGTGAAAAACAGTATGGAGATGCCTCAAAAACTTAAACCTAGAATTACCATATGATCCAGTAATTCCACTACTGGGTATTTACCCAAATAATACAAAAACACTAAATCAAAAAGATGCATTTACTGCTATGTTTATTGAAGCTTTATTTATAATAGCCAAATTATGGAAGCAGCCCATCAATAGACAAATGGTTAAAGATGTTGTATATATACACAATATTCCATTATATGGATGTACCACAGTTTAATTATCATTCACTTATTGAAAGACATCTTGGTTTCTTCAAAGTCTGGATAATTATAAATACTACTACTATAAACATTCATGTTCAGGTTTTTGTGTGGAAATAAGTTGTCGACTCATTGGATATATCTATCAGGAAACATGGTTTCGGTATTGCCTGACAAGACTATGCTTAGCTTTGTGAGAAACTGCAAAGTGACTTTATCATTGTGCCAGAAGTAAATGAGAGTTCCTTTTGCTCTACATCTTCATCAGCATTTGATATTGTCAGTGTTTTGTATTTTAAACATTCTAATAGGTGTGTAGTAGTAATTCATGGTCCTTTTAGCTTATATTTCATTGTTGATATATGTGGACCTCCTCTTCAAATGTTTATTTGTCATTCCTGTATCTTATTTGGTGAGGTGTCTGTTCAGACCTGTAGCCTATTTTTAATTGGGTTATTTTCTTACTGGTGAGTTTTAAGGGTTTTTTTGTTGTTGTTGTTGTTTGGTTGGTTTTTTGGCCAATTTGAGATATAAATTCTTTATCAGGTGTGTCTTTTGCAAGTATCTTCCCCTAATCTGTGACTTGTCTTTTCGTTTTCTCAAAAGTGTCATTTGCAGAGCAGAAGTATGCAATTTAAATAAAGTCCTATTTACCATTTTTTTCTTTTATTGTTTGCACTTTGGTGTTGTATTCTAAAAAGTCATTGCCAAAACCAATGTTATTTAGATTTTCTCTTATGTTATTTTTTATTATGTTATGTTAGTCACCATATAGTACGTCATTAGTTTTTGATGTACTTTTCCAAGATTCATGTTTACATATAACATCCAGTGCTCCATTCTCCTATGTTATTTTTAGAAATTTTATGGTCCGTGCTTTATATTTAGGTCTATGATCCATTTTGAGTTGATTTTTATAAAAGGCATAAGGTCTGTGTTTCAATTCATTTAATTTCACATGAAGTTTCCAACACCAAATTAAAAGCACATATATTATACCATCATATGTCATTATAGTTCTATCATTATATCATTTAGCAAGACGTCTGTAAAGGACCCATCACAAACTCAAATGAAATCTGTAATAAGACTTAGATCATCCAGGAAGAGTATTTATTCGAATATCATCTTAATGACCTTGGGTATTTCCTTTCCAAAGTGGGATATTATTATCTATCTCAAGACAAAAAAAAAAATACACACATATGTATGCATATATCCAAAAAAAAGGGGACTCTCATCACTTCATGGTTCTGTTTATCACAGAGATCCTGCATGAATGTCTAATGAGCACATTATAATGACTGTAGTGTTATACCAAATAATCAAAAGGAGAATTAAAATTTGAAGTGTTCAGTGTATCTTGGATATGCCTGCTGAAAACAAACCATTTATACATCTATTTAAAAAAATGGTATGAGAGAGGACATTTAATGATCACTGGCAAAAAGAAACTAGGTATCAATGAAGAATACAATTCATTGGTAACTCTTCTTGTTTTTGTTTTTTTTTTTTAAGATTTTATTTATTTATTTGACAGAGAGAGATCACAAGTAGACAGAGAGGCAGGCAGAGAGAGAGAGAGAGAGAGAGAGAGAAGCAGGCTCCCTGCTGAGCAGAGAGCCCGATGCGGGACTCAGTTCCAGGACCCTGAGATCATGACCTGAGCCGAAGGCAGCGGCTTAACCCACTGAGCCACCCAGGTGCCCGTAACTCTTCTTGTTAACATACTTTTAAAATAGATAATAGGACTTTAAAATTAAGGTTTTCATTTTTAATAGTTGATATGTATCCTACAAAAAAGTTGTTTTTTTAATCCCCCTGTGTTTAATCTCAAACATATTGAATAATTAATCTAGAACTTAATGTATAATATAGAGGTATTTTATAGTCATGTGCTTTGTCATATAACTTGTGTTTGGTGTTTGTATGTATTTAATTGTCATGTATTTGTAAAATTACTAACATGTTTTTGTATTTTAGATTATTTATTTCTTTTAAAAAAGAAGCTCACGGGGTGCCTGAGTGGCTCAGTGGGTTAAAGCCTCTGACTTCGGCTCAGGTCATGATTCCAGAGTCCTGGGATCAAGCCCCACATCCGGCTCTCTGCTCAATAGGGAGCCTGCTTCCTCCTCTCTCTCTCTGCCAGCCTCTCTGCCTACTTGTGATCTCTGTCTGTCAAATGCATAAATTAAAAAATAAATAAAATAAAATAAAAAAGAAGCTCAATATACCATGATTTTGAGACCAAAAGTGGAAAAAATAAAATAAAAATTGATCCCCATATTCTTTCTTAAACATGAGGACTGTGTTCAGGTAATAGGATTTTTCTTCTTCTGTAACACTGCAGAAAATGTGTTCTACATATTAGAAGTGTATTAGCAAACAAAAGCTATTTTTTAAAAGAAGTGTCATTTACTAGGAAAGTAATCTAGGAAAAATTCAAATATGAAAATAATTTTGATTTAGATACTGCTAGTCATTACTTATAGATTTGGCTGTAAAATATTTACACTGTTCTATTTCTTGAGATTCACCATATGTTGATGTTATTTACATTTAAACATATTTACCCTTAAGGGATGAGCATCCTGTAAAATGCCAAAGAACAAAAGATATCCTGGTTAGCTGTCAATCCCAGATTGGTCTGGTTTTACTTTGGCATTGCTCTAAACACCCCATTTATGAGCCAGCTTCCCTATCGTGGCTCTTATCCTTTATCTTTTCTTCCCTGATTCTACAAATTACATTAAGGTGAGTAAGGCATGCAGCCAGTATGTAGTCCTTGTAAAGTTTATAATATACTGTGGTTCCATGCATTCTTTGATTTTTGCTCTCTGTATTGGTTATTTTGCCATTTGGGATGTTGACCATGTTTAGATAAACTGCAATTTTGGATAACATGTGACCTGTGACAATCTAATGGATTGAACAGAAGTTTATATTGATATATGTATGCATTTATTTATTTTTAATATCAGTTTATCAACCTTTCACTCATTAGAGGAACTTTTTTAAAAATCTTAATCATTTCTACACTATTCTTTTATAATTTATTATAAGGTTTTGACATTTTGATTTCCATATCTTTTGTTTGAATTACATATGTTTATACTAAATGTGTTTTTGTATATCATAGAAGGTAAGGATGCATTTTGCACAAGGAATAAAGATATGGTAGTGAACTGAGAAACAAAAGCTTCTGCTTTTATGGAACTTATATTATTTACATTAAGTGAGAAAGGTAGGTTCCGATACGAAATCATGGCTGCAAATTGTCAATTCTTCATTGCATTTTCATAAATTATTACAATATTTATTTTTAGGTTGTATTATCAGAATATAATAATTTAAAATGTCTAAAATTTCTTGGAAAATTGAGACTTTTATCATTACATACTGTTTCTTATCTTTAATAACATAAATATTATAATATATTTTGTCTGCTATTAATATGGCAGCTCAGTATTTTTATTATTATTAGCCTGGTGGTATATATAATCCTGAGTTTTAAAACTTATTTCCATTTCTTTTACTTTTAATCTTCCTGTGTTTTTATGTTTGCAGTATGCAAGTTTTGAAAAACATTTAGCTGGGTTTATTTATTTCACATATCCAATATGAAAATCTGCATTTCTAAGATGGTGAATTTAGACCATTCACCTCTATTTCGATGAATAATACACTTGGTCTTACTTCTACCATCTTACTTTATGGTGTTTGTTATCATAAGCCACTACAGTTGCTGCTGCTGCTCTTATTAGAGTACAACCTACATATTCTTAACAATATGTAAATACATTGTATATAGGAAAAGTGATAAAGAAAAGGTGAGTGCTCTGAGAACCTGTGTTCTGTTGATGGAACTTACTTGTGTCCTCAAGATCTATTCAAACTCTATCATACATAATAAACCTCAAGCAGGAAATGCTCCTGTGTATGCCCAACTGTACAGCTTGGTGGCTTAGCAACCACCCTTTCATAGATGACAAACATCATCATCAATCATCATTCTGGGTTCCATGATTTCTGTAAGAGAACATTAGCAACTCTAGATGGCTTTCCAAGGAATACTTGTCTCAAGAAGAATGCCATAAGGCTCTGTGCCGTGATTTTCTTATTGACATTAGCAAAGACTCCATATTACATCACTATCTGCTACAGACACTTGTATCTTCAAGCTCATAGGCCCAACTTATAGAATATCTTGCATTGTGATTTGAATCCTCTTCAAAACTGTTTCTGAGTCCCAACCCAAACGGGTTGCCTTATGAGCTACTTTAGAAATGGTTCAACACAGCATATTGAAATGACATTATATGTATTACCTACAAATTCCCTAGGGACTCAATAAATGTAGTAACTCTTGATTAGCCATAGGTATCACAGTGTTTATCTTTTGCTCTGAAAGGATAATTTTTAAAAAAATTCATTGTGGTATAATTTTTTTATAATAATACCGATCCATTTGAAACATATATTCAATGATTTTTAAGTTAGTTTACTAAATTCTGAAACCACTATCATAGCTTTCTTCATAGTTATCATCCCTTTTCATTATGAAGGGATATCTTAATATGACTTAAACACTGAATCTGTAGAAACTCTACTGAGATGGAATTCTGGATTGGGCAAGGTACATTTCATTTTCTGTCATACATGCGGTATATGAAGATTTTTTTGCTACCTCCTCTTCACTAGGTTCATTTAACATGAGATCATCCACAAAGCCAAGATGTCCTGTAAAATAATAAAACAATCAGATTTGGGCTGCCTGAATGACTCAGTCGGTTAACTGTCTGGCTTTCAGTTCAGGTCATGATCTCAGGGTCTTGAGATTGAACCCCATGTTGGGGTGCACATTCAGCGGAGAGTCTGCTTGAGATTTTCTCCCTCCTGCTCTGCCTCTCTCACCTCTCGCTCTCTCTCTCTCAAATGAATAAATAAAATCTTTAAAAAACAACAAAAACAATCAGATTCACTCCAATCTGGATGGTGACATAGAAAGAATTAATGTGGTGCTATGTAACACAGGGAGATGTTCCTGCTGTCCAAACTGCTTCTGGTAGTCTGTGTTAAATGACATAAAGGAAACAGCATTGCCAGCTCATTAGCTGCATACCATGTGCTAGGGATGTGTTGATTTGCTCGATAAAAGAGACAAAATCTGGAACAGCAGCTGTAATTGGAGTCACCACCTGTTTTGATAATCCAATGCTATTCACCAAAGCTGTCCAATTTCTGCATAGGCCAAATAAGTGATCTCAGTAAGTGTGAGGGAGGACTAAATAGCCAGCTTCTTTCATGTCTTTGGTGCTATGCTTAGGTATGCAATGTGGCCTTAGATTCCTATTTTCCTCTGGATAGCCAATTCTAGGCCACCTGTAATACTCTGAAGCTCCGGTTATGGGTTTCAGGATTTCTTCCTGGGCACAGTCTCAAACCAAGTGTTTGTTTACTGCTCACTTAATTCTTATTTTGATTCAATGTTTTTTCTCTTCATCTTTCTTCTCCTTCACCCCCTCCTCTTCCCTCTCCTTGTTTTTTTCCTCTTTGCAGATTCCTTCTCTGTCTCTACCTTTTTCTTACCTGCCTCCTCTTTCTTCGTAACATTGTCTGTCTTTTCGTAACATTGTCTTCACTTTCCTGTCACAATATATGTGCAATTGTGCTATAGAGTATCCATATTCTAATTGTATTGCAAATGGAGATATTTTTATGATATCTAGTCCAGTATCCTGCCAGAGGCAAAACTGGAAACAATGCAGTCATTACTCCTTAGAATAGAGTAGATGATTAAAGAATCACAGGAACAAATTTGAGCATGGTGTTATTCTCTGAAAATTTCCAAGTTTTCTTTCAATTTGAAACAACTTCATAACAACAGTTTCTTAGGTTTGAAATTTCCCTGTTCCATCATTTATTTAGAAATCAAATTAGGAACATATTTATTTAAGGTTGTATTTATTTATTTGAGAGAGAGAGCAAGTACAAGCAGGGAGAGAGTCTGAGGGAGAGAGAAAGGGAGAAGGAGACTCTCTGCTGAATAGGGTGTCCAATGAAGGGCTCAATCCCAGTACCCTGGGATCATTACCTGAGCTGAAGACAGACACTTAACTGACTCATCCACCCAGGTGCCTTGGGACATATCCTTATTTTATTTTTATGTATTTATTTATTTATTTTTAAAGATTTTATTTATTTATTTGACAGAGAGAGATCACAAGTAGACGGAGAGGCAGGCAGAGAGAGAGAGAGAGGGAAGCAGGCTTCTTGCTGAGCAGAGAGCCCAATGTGGGACTCGATCCCAGGACCCTGAGATCATGACCTGAGCCAAAGGCAGCGGCTTAACCCACTGAGCCACCCAGGCGCCCCTGTATTTATTTATTTTTTAAGTAGGCTCCACACCCATTGTGAAGCCCAATGCAGGGTTTGAACTCATGACCCCGTGATCAAGACCCAAAAAGAGATCAAAAGTCAGATGCTTAACTGACCAAGCCACAGAGGTGCCCCAGGAACATGTTTTTAAATCTCTCTTTATACTTCACTTAAAATGGCTTTTATTTATCTGATTTTCCCTGTATGTAGAGAGTTTATGTATAAAATAAAATTAATATGCCAGTCTCTGATTTCTAAAAGAGAAAGTATTCTTGGATTTTGTCTTTTGTTTCCATGACTTGAACCTTTCTGAAAATTCCAATCTCTTGTAGGAAGTTGAATTTACCTTATCCAAACTCTCATGACAATGTCATTAGCTATGAGCAACAGTCATCCTCATTTTTTTTTTTGATTAGTATTATAGAGGCATAACTTTACATTTAGCAAAACTTACCAATTTCAAGTACATAATTCAATGAGTTTGATAAATGTATACAGTTGTATAAATACCATGGCAATCATTATATAAAACATTATCCTCACTCCATGAAATTCCCTCATGCTCATTTATCATAAATTTTCTCTCCACATATTCAGCTCCTGACCATTGTTTTGCTTTCCTCTACGATAGGTTTATCATTTAAAAAATTTCATATAAGTGAAGTTGCATAATATATAATTTTGTGTAATCAGCATCTGAAATTATTTTAAGTTGGTACATATAGCAGCAGCTTGTTCCTTTTTATTGGTAAGTAATACACTATTAAATACAAATATCTGATCACAAATTGATAGACATTTGGCTGATTCCAATTTTTGGCTATTATAAAGCTACTATGCACAATAAAGTGCAAATTTTTGTGTGATCATAAGTATTCCTTTCTAATGAAAGGATTTTTAAGATTGCTAGAGGAAAATATGTTTAGCTTTATAAGAAAATGCCATTCTGTTTTCCAAAGTGGCTGTACCACTTTGAATTCTCATCAGAATGTATTAAAAAAATGAGTAGCAAATAATAAAGAGCTAATGCACAATATAATGAATATAAGCAATAATATTGTAGTATAATTATGTAATATAAATATCTCTACATTGGCCATCATATTATAATACATAAATGTATTGAAGTAACCTGCTGTACATCTTGAATTTATACAATGTTACATATCAGATTTATTCAATTAAAAAAACAAGAAATGTATAAGAGTTTAAATAGCTTCAAACCATGGCTAATAATTGGTCTTGTCAGGTTTTTGTTTTTGTCTTTTTGTTTTGTTTTCTTTCGTAGTCACTGCAGTAGATATGAAGTAAGTAGCTCAGTATGTTTTTTTTTTTTTTAAAGATTTTATTTATTTATTTGACAGAGAGGAATCACAAGTAAGCAGAGAGGCAGGCAGAGAGAGAGAGAGGAAGCAGGCTCCCTGCTGAGCAGAAAGCCCGATGTGGGGCTCGAACCCAGGACCTGGGATCATGACCTGAGCCGAAGGCAGCGGCTTAACCCACTGAGCCACCCAGGCGCCCCAGCTCAGTATGGTTTTAATTTGCGTGTTTCTAATGACAAATTATTTTAAGAATATTTTATAAGTTTATTGACTTTTGGTTTATCTTGGATACAGGGTGCATGAAATTATTTTGTCATACCACCATTAGTGTTGTGATACTTTTTTGTGATACTTCTTTATATAACTAGCAGGAGTAATTTATCTCTATGCTTTGCAAGTATTTTATCTCAATTTGCAGTTCTCCTCACCTTCTTAATATTGTCTTTTAAGAAAAAACTTTTTATATTTTGGTGAAGTTCACTTTTCTTTTGGTTTTATAATTTCTATGTACAGTCTAAGAAATTGTTCCCCAAACCCAAGATCTCAAAGATTTTCTTCTACATTTTCTTTCAGAAGTTTTTTAATTGTAATTCTTACTTTAGGTTTCTGATTAATTTTGAAATATATTTTATTGCTTATGTATATCCAATTTTTTCAACATTATAAGCTCGAAAGACAATTCTTTCCTTTTGAATTGATGTCTTTCTTTAAATCAATTGATTGTTTATGTGAATTTTTGAAGTTTTTTTGACTTGGAGTCTATTGTTAGGCCAATACGCTGCTATCTAACTTTATGCCAACACTCTAACATGAATGAGTTTTAGCTTAGTGGGGGCTTATTGTAGGAATTTAGAATGGCATCCTGGGGAAAAATGTGAAATTTTTAATCAGACAGACAATGGTTTCACAACTCAGCTCTATCAATTTCCAGCTGCATGATATCTGGATTGTAATTTCTTTTCCCTGAATATCTGTTTCTCATTGTAAGATTGTTACATGGGATAAACGACATTTAATTATATCCAGTGCCTGATAAATAGAAAATGGTTCATAAATGCTAGGTTTCTTGACTTTTTGTTCAAGATGTTTTAACAGAAAAAAGATTAGCTACTGTGTTTCTGGTAGATAGTAACACCTATGTTATGCATTCATGAAGAAAAAAAATAGAGATAACTTCTTCAGCTACACATGTACTTTAACTTGCTACAATAATTTCTACCCTATTTTGAGCAAAGAAGACATTTTTTATTCATGCTTAACTGCAATATATAAAAAAATTAGAAGCATAATTTACTGTCTTTTCAGATGACATCTCTTTCTAAGGAATTATTTATTATTTGAGTTATAATAAATTGTATACAAAATATAGTAACAATGTTCTTTTCATAACAATGAATAAAATGGATTTTTTTCAGCATTTTAATATGTTTACATTAGAGACTAGTGGCCTAATTTAGAAAACATTTGCTATTTTGTACTTTACATAAATCACAAACTAATTTATGCATTCTAGTTTATGCTGCTAAAGCTCATTTCATGAATATTGGGAAGATATTTAACTTACAAAAAAGCATTAAGTATTTGAATGGATGTTTCTGAAGCATGGTGGAGAATGAAAATTGGAAGGAAGTCTGGGTTTTAGAATTCAGTAAAACATTGTTTATATTTGCTCTATAACTTCATGACACAAAATGCTAGTTTGTTATAAAAGTCATTCTAACCTCTGTCCCCATTACTTCCTAAGTCCTTATATTAATAGATTCATAGATTTTGTATGAAATATCTAATGTTACTGTTTGACTCTGGCTATCCACTACTTGAGTATTTTGTAAGTGTAAATGGTGAAAACTAACTTTCCCTGAATTATTAAATGCTATATGTTGCTATCCAAAGACAATTCAATGCAGAGATAGTCTATTTGAGTAATTTAAACCATTTGATTCTTATAATATTTAGGAAATATTGAGCCTACCATTTTTCAGAAGCCTACCAAACAGCAGAGTATTTACAAAAATCCTTGCATCATATCTGAGTTTTTGGTACACCTATATCCCATGCTTATATGGAACAACATAATTATAAACTAATGGTTATATTTTTATAATTGTTAATGTAATTCTATTTTATTTATATGCTTTATTATTTTCCAAGTTGGTTCTTCTCAAATATAGTTGGGAGGCACCCAAGTATTCAACTCTCTGTAGTATGAAATTTATGCTGAGAAATTTATTTGATTCAATTTTTAAAATATATGAGTTATAGATGGCATAGAATACACTATAATTGTTCTTTGTTTTTCAAATATTTTCCCAGCAATTGTGGAACTTAACACATTTTTTTCTGAAACTTTTTCAGTGTGTGACTATTTCTTTTGCTCTGCATCCTTTCCATCACTTACTATTATCAGTTTTTTTAAAACTTGAACTATTATTTGATACATGTAGATGTATCTCATAAGCATTTCAATTAGAATTTCTCTGATTATTAAACATTTTAATTACATATTTATGTATTTATTTACTGTTTATGTATTTTCTTTGTTAAATATCAGTCATTTTTATGGCTAAATCTCCTTCTTATTGAGTTTTAAGTGTTTTTCTTCTTTTGGATGTCATTTACTTACTTGTTTATATTTGTAAATATAATTTCATGGTTGTGTTTGGATCTTCAATTCCTTAAGGTTATCTTTTGAAAACCAAAATAAATAAATAAATAAATAAATAAGTAAAATTGGTGGAGTTCAGTTCATCTTTGTTTTAAATTATAGCTTATTCTCTTGGCACCTCATTTTAATCTTTTCTAATTCAGTGTCAAAACACTGGCTTGTTTTTTCCCCAAATGTTCTGCAATTTTTTAAAAGGCTTTTATTTTTTTATTTATCTGAGAGAGAAAAGCATGATCAGGGGAGAAGGAGAGAATCTCAAGCGGACTGACTGTCGGGCCTGACAGGGGCTCAGACTCACAACCTAGAGTTCATGACCTGAGCCAAAATCAAGAGCCATCACTTAACCAACTGAGGCCCCCAGGCACCCTCTGCTGCAATTTTTGAAGTCCACCATGTATACATTTCTTCTTCTTTTTTTTTTTTTAAGATTTTATTTATTTATTTGACAGACAGAGATCACAAGTAGGCAGAGATGCAGGGAGAGAGAGGAGGAAGCAGGCTCCCTGCTGAGCAGAGAGCCTGATGCGGGGCTCGATCCCAGGACCCTGGGATCATGACCTGATCCGAAGGCCGAGGCTTAACCCACTGAGCCACCCAGGCACCCCTATACATTTCTTCTTTTTTTCAGTTATTTCCAGTATCATTTGTTGAAAAATGATCATTTTTCTATTGAATGACTTTGGCACTTCTGGTAAAGATCATTTGACTTAATAGGTATATGTTAATTTTTCAACTCTATTTTGTCCCACGACTCTGTATATTTATCCTCTTTGAATCCCACACTGTTTTAATGACTGTATTTTTACAGTGAGCTTCGAAGTGTAAATCATCTAACTATATACTTCTTTTATGTTAATTTTTAGCTATTCTAGTTCCTTCTTATTTGCATATACATCTCAGAAAATATTTTATACTTTCTACAGAAGTATAATTCAATTTTAATCAGAATTTAGTTAAATATCAATTCCTGGAGAATTGAAATCTTAACACTGTAAATCTTTTAGTCCTTTAATATAGCATATCACTTCATTTATAGCTGTATGTTTTTTATTCTTGCAATGTTTTGCAGATTCAACAGTGTCTTGCCCAAACTTAGGTCAATTTATCCACACATATTATAAAATTATGTTATTATATATGATATAGTTTTCAAATGCTTATTGCTGGTATAGGCAAATATAATTGATTTTCTATATTGACCTTATTATATTCATGAATTAGGTCTAATAGCTCTTTTGTAGAATTTTCAGAGTTGCCTGCATACACAGTGAAGTCATCTATTAATAAAGAGATTATTCTTCTCTTTTACTTGTATGACTTTTATATCTTTTTCTAGCTTTAATTGCACTAGCTGGGGGCTACATTATAATTGTTAATTATAATTATAATTATATAATTGTTAAATAGAATAGACATCTTTGTCTCCCTTATAATTATTGATATATAATTATAATTATATAATTGTTAAGTAGAGAGTAGGCATCTTTGTCTTATTCCAAATTTTACAGAAGAATTAGTATGTCACCATTGAGTGTGATGCTAATTGTAGGTTTTTCATAAATGCCTATGTTAGTTTGCTAAGGCTGGTAAGAAAGTACCACTTCCTGAATAGCTTAAATGATAGAAATTTACTTTCTCACAGTTTTGGAGGGTAAAAAAATCCAATTTCTCAGTGTCTACATGGTCATCTCCTTCTGGGGGTCACTGAGGGAAAAATCCATTCCCGACTTTCTCCATGGTTTATATGTTTATATTTACCCTGTGTCATTTCACTGTCTTTTCTCTGCACAGTTCTCTGTGTCCACATTTCCTTTCCTTATTAGGACACAAGTCAGTTTAGGCCCACCTCAATTACCTCATTTCAACTTAATTACCTCTATAAAGACCCTCCAAATATAGAGAATGCACCTCACATTCTGAGGTACTAAGGGATGGGACTTCAACACATGAGGTCATTATTTATTTATTTATTTATTTATTGGGTCAGGGAAGAGGAAGATAACTGTCAAGGTATAGCCAGTGGATATTTAAGGAACTGGAAAAATGCTCAGAATAAAGCATTCAATATAAAAACTGAGATCGGAAATTGTATACACAGCATGACCCGAATTTTGTGATACAATTGTGTACTTTCTTTAAGAAAATATACCAAATATTGACTGCCCCCACCCCAGATTATGCTTTTTAAACATTTTTTTCATTCTACATTTTTATATTTTTTAACACAACCTGTGCCTTGTGAGATTAAAACGTAACCCACTATAGTCAGGCCTTTCATGAAAATATGGCTTATTTTCCATGTAATTCATATAATGTGGCACTCACTTTCCCACTGTCCGTGGACTTGTTTAGAAAAGTAAACCTGTCCATTAGGGTACTCCTTTTCTTCTTGTTGGAAGACACACTTCCAGAATAAAACAGTAACTTCCAGATACCTGTGGCCACTTTGGGGTAACAGATGGTTGTTTAAGGTTTCTCTCCCCTCTCCCACTCGGTGGGTTGGTCTCTGCAGAGCTAGGCAGGTGCCACACACCGGGTCCAGCCTCACCTGCTGTGCCTTGGCTTCTCTAGTTCTAGGTCCTCAGAAACTCACTGGGCAGCTGCTGGGCTGCATCTGTATCCCTGAGGCCAATGAGACACTTTCTAGGTGTCTTCTACGGGCCTGAGCAAGCCTGGAGCTGACCTTGCTTCTTCCAGTCTGTCTTGCGCAATTAGCGCTGCATGGGGCCACGCACCGCTTGCTAGGCAAGGGCTCTGGGGAGGCTGAGGGCTTGCCTCTGTTTCCATGTGTTTCTGACTCCTGCTCTCTCAGTCTATTCCTGCTCTCACCCAGTGGGGCCTGAGTCGCATAGTCTTTCCAGGGCCTGAACCTCCACAAATATGGTGAGTTTGACTTTTGTTTTGTTTTGTTTTTGTTTTTGTTTTCTAGATTCCATATGTGAGATTATACAATGCTTGTCTGATTTCACTCAGAGTCCCCCTGTGTTGTCATGAATGTCTGAATAATATTACATTGTGTATGTGTGTTTGTGTGTGTATATAACATTTTCTTCACTCTTCATCTGTCCATGGACACTTAGGTGGTTTCTGTGTCTTGGCTACTGTGAATACTGCTGCAATGAACATTGTAGTGGTGATTTCTCTTTCATACTGGGATTTTGTGTCTTTTGAATATATACCCAAATGTGTAATTACTGGACCATATGTATTCTATTTTTAATTTTTGAGGAAGTTTCATGTTATTTTTCTGAGTGGCTGGACCAGTTCACACTCCACAAACAGTGCACAAGTTTTCCTTTTACCAACACTTGTCTTTTTATTAAGAGCCATTCTAACAGGTGTGGAGATAGCTCATGGTTGGTTTTGATTTCCCTGATGATTAGTCATGTGGAGCACCTGTGACAGCATGACCTGAATTTTGTGGTAAAATTGTGTACTTTCTTAAAGAAAATATATCAACTATTGACTGTCCCCACCCCAGATTAAGCTTTTTAAATACTTTTTTCATTCTACATTTCTATATTTTTTAACACAAACTGTGCCTTGTGAGATTAAAACATAACACGCTATAGTCAGGCTTTTCATGAAAATATGGCTCCTTTATTTTCCGTATAATTAATATAACTAGCACTCGATTTCCCACTGTCAGTGGAATTACTTAGAAAAGTAAACCTAGGGGTGCCTGGGTGGCTCAGTGAGTTAAGCCTCTGCCTTAGGCTCAGGTCATGATCTCAGAGTCCTGGGATCACACCCTGCATCGGGCTCTCTGCTCAGCAGGGAGCCTGCTTCCCCGCCTCTCTCTCTGCCTGCCTCTCTGCCTGCTTGTGATCTCTCTCTCTCTCTCTCTGTCAAATAAATGAATTTAAAAAAAAAGAAAGAAAGAAAAAAAAAGAAAAAGAAAAGTAAACCTGTCCCCTAGGGTACTCCTTTTTTTCTTGTTGGAAGACACACTTCCAGAATAAAACAATAAAAATGTTGACCATTTGGACACTTTCTGTGCCACCCAGGCACCCCTTTTCTTGCTTAGCTTTATTTGGTTTTGGTATCTATAAAATGAGCTACAAAATGTTCCTTACTAATAAAAAGAATTGATACTATTTCTTTCCTATATGTTTGATAGATTTATACCACTGCTACTATGTTGCCTTAGAATTTTTGAAAAAAGTATTTCAACCATAATTCTATTTTATTAATCCATAATGGACACTTCAGGTTACCTATATAGTCTATAATGAGCTACAGTAGTTTTATTGTGTGTCAAAAACAGGCAAGTAAATCAAGATGTAGTGGAAGAAAAGAAAGGTCTGCCCCTGTAGGCCTGAAGGCATTTTGAAAGAAGGAGATGCAAGCTGGAGAAATAGTTACTGAGATATTTTTGTCCTTTCCTCTTCAGGCCAAATTTTCACATATCAAAAAATGTTAAACGGAAACCAGAGAACTGGTCACTTTGGATTAAAAAAAAATCCTATGTACATATCACCCATAATTTTTATCTAGCCATAAAAATATTTATTTTTATTTATATTTTAGTTCTTCTAAAAATATAACTCCTCTTACTATCAGTGGCTTCTATGGTCATAAGAAACCAGTATCTTCAAGAGTCCTGTTATCAAATCTTTAACATCTACCATTGCCCATGAAGCAGTTGTTCTCATCTCACTATAGATGAGATACATTTGATCACATTTCTATAGCTGTGAATGCAGAGATGGTAGAAGGTACCATATTGATGTAGTGTGGTGGGTGGGGATTCAGATAGGAGTCAAACTCAAGTTCTAGAGCTTGCCTGCTACGAGATCTTAGGCAAGTTATTTGGCCCTCTGCTTTGGTATCTTTACCTGTAAGATATTGATGGTGAGTATATCATGGGGTTCTTATGAGGACGAAATGACTCAATTTATGTCAAGTTTTTGGAACAGAACCTGAACCATAGGAGACCCACTTTTATCATTATAAATATGTGCCCCTCTAAAACATAAGATGTGGCTGTTCCTGATTATTTCCACTATTACTTTGTGTTTCCAATGGCATTCTTTGGAGACATAAAATTCCTTGGAAGGTTTGCCAGTGTGTTTGGTTCAAACATCAGTACTGAGTTTCTAACCCTAAAGTTATTATCAAGGATGTTCTGCTTTGATTGGCTAAACCTTAAAAACTGCTTCATTTAAATTAAAGTGAGCATAATAAGTTAAAGAACAAAGAAATCAAACTAGTAAATAGGCCAATCATGTGTATACAAATGTGCCATAAAATCAAAATTTGCCCCCTCCTGCATACACTTGATTCAGAGGAAACATAGCAAATTATTTTCCCATCTTTGCACACACACACACACACACACACACACACATACACACATACACTAATTAATTATGTAACTATATATAAGACTTTATCTTGCTATCTCCCTAATATATAACGTATATAACTAATCATGTAACATGTATGATTTTTCTCTTTATACATGCACACAGGTATTTCATCAGCTAAGTAGCAATTCATTCTTCAGACTAAGAAAGTTTACTAAAAATTTTCATGGGGCGCCTGGGTGGCTTATTCAGTTAAGCAGCTGCTTTCAGTTCATGTCATGATCCCAGGGCCCTGGGATTGAGCCCCATGTTGGGCTCTCTTTTCGGTGGGGAGTCTGCTTCTCCCTCTGCCTACCACACCTGCCCCCTGCTTGTGCTCTTTCTCTGTCAAATAAATAAAATCTTAAGAAAAATAAAAATTCTCTGTACTCCCTACTGCTTTTACAAATGGAAACTGTCTTCCAAGTTTGTCTCCTTTGCTAAAAGGAGCCGCACAAATAAGTAAGCCTCACATTTCCAAATTATCTTAAGCCAAAGAATAGTTACAACACATATCATGAAAGATAAGTGACTTGCTGGTAACTGTTCTATTCTTCATGCCAGTCTGAAATTATCTCAGCAGGTAGACCTTATATTGATAAAGAGTTTTGAGAAAATAGCTTATCGTTTATATTGGTACCCAAAAAGCAGACACTACTCAATACCTTAAAGGAAAATAAAGAAGGTGGGCACTTTTAATTCTGGAAGATTTAGAATTAAATACAAACATAAATTATATATTTTAAAATCAGTTGAAGCCCCATTTTGTCGAGCTAAATATGTCAGGGCATATTAAATTTTACAATTTATAATAATGACAGGAATAACAAAAGCATTTAGTCACCCAAAGAGGATTTATACACAAATGTCGGGTAGTTCCTACTGTTTCAGATATTCTCTATGCTAAAAGAAATGCAGTACGCTTTAGGAGACAAATAATATGGGCATTACCCCTTAAAGAATATGTGTGGTTACACATAATCAAGGGATGAATTGCAATTCTGGTTATCTGTTATATTTTGAAAATTAGCAATATAAATACAATGTTTTCTCAGTATTTTTTTCATGAAGATGTTACCTACTAATGCCTCCAATATTTATGAGTACAAAGATAATGTATGTCGATAAAAACAAATGAGTTTTCTGAATGACATGGAATAGTATTGCAAGCTTTTCTTTAAATACACTAACATTTAGATTGATGATTAAGTTTTATTTCTAGAATAGTCAAGGAGTCTTTGGCTATTTGTGAAATTGTTATCTAACATCTCTGGTAAATAAAATAAAATAATACTTTCCTGTATGCTTCCTAATTTACTTTCAAACATAGGCTTTTAGTGGGAAGCAAAATAGAGTAGATATGAACATACAGATTTCTTCCACCCTAGTTGTCATTTTCTTTAGACATTGTTTTCCTTGAATTCATTTGAACTATTTTCTACAAAAAAGTTTCAGGTTAGATCTCAAAAAACATTTACAGATAAATTATTAAAAGTGTAAAGTGGATTTTCAAAATTACATGAAGCAAAACCTAGACATTTTGTACTCAAAACTTTAGAAAATCAAAGATAAAGAAAAAAATGAAAGAAGAAAAATGAGAACCACCTTATGAATAAAGAGGCAAAGATAAGATTTATGTCTGACCTCTCCTCAGAAATCATGCAAGCAAGAAGAGTTGAGTGAAATATTTAAAGGATTGAGAGAAGAAAAACACCAACCTAGAATTCTGTACCTGTGAAATTATTCTTCAAAACTGAAAGAGAAATAAAGACTTTCTCAAAAAAATAAATAAATAAATGAATAAGTCAAGGAATTTTTTGCTGGTACATTTGCCTTGAAAAAAAATGTTAAAAGAATTTATTTAAAGAGAAAGAAAATTATGTAAGTCATACGCTAGAAGAAATAGTGAAAGTAAGATAGAAACTTTATCTTATTAATTAATCTAACAGTGAACAATGTGTTTATAATAGTAAGAGTGAGATTGTATTTAATTATGTATATTTATGCACATATTTATGCTCATGTATAAATGAAATGAATGATAGTAATAATGTAAGGGACAGGAGGGAGGAATTAGGAATATTTTATTATTATAAGTAATTTGCACTACCCATGATGCAGCATAGGTTATTTAAAAGTGAACTTGGATTAGCTGTAAATGTATATTGCAAACTCTAGGACAAATACTAAAAACAAACAAACAAAAAAGTACTAAAAAAAGAAATATATTGATATACTAAGGAAATAGAGGAAATAGAATCATATAAAATACTCAAAACTACAAGAAGCATAAAAATGGTGGAAGACAAAAATGTGAACAAGAGGAAGGGCAAGAAGTAATAAAACAGCAATAAATATAGTAGTCATTAATTTGTCTATATCAGTAGTCACTTTAAATATCAATGATCTAAATACATCCATTAAAACTCAGAGTGAATTGAAAAATGAGAATCATCTATGTGTTTTCTACATGGAACCCACTTTAAATACAGAGACACATACAGATTAAAATAAAGGAGTGCTGAAAGATGCACCATGCTAACACTAATCAGAGGAAGTGGGAGTTGCTCTACTGCAGACACAGCAGACTTCAGAGCAGGGAAATTGAGTATGAACCTAGGAGCAGCATCTAAAATACAGGAAGCAAAAACTGATACAACTGCAAGACATGGAAGACTCTATGGACATAATGGAAACTTTAATACCCTTCTAACAAAAGTGGACGAATACATGGGAAATCTATGCACCTTCCCATTAGTTTTGTTGTAAACCTAAACCTGTTTAAAAAAATAAAGTCTCAAAATTTTAATTCTTGATTCTACTCTTAAAGAGACCTCCTGAAAAAAATAAACAAAAGGGGTGGGGTACACAGATGAACACCAAAATTAGAAAAATAAAATATTATAGAAAAGCAAGCAAGGGATACCGAAATTGTCATTTTACCAAATAATAAATTGGAATACTTGACATCTTTGGGGGAACAACCAAATTATTCAAGGAATGCAAATGAAAATGCCAGAATTAACAATCCAAAGACAAAGTGGTTAAATATTAATAAAGTACTTTAAGTGATTAAGGATTAATAGTTATCAAGGAACATTCAAATAATAACTTGAACTCTGCTGATATGTGCATAAGTCGGTTTAAAAAGTCTTTCTCTTAAACCCATTAATTCCATTTCTAGGAATGTATCCAAGAAAAACTTCACATTTTAGATAAGAGTTTGTGAACAAAAGGTGCACACGCTTTTTTATAATGAAAAAAATGTAAAAGTTCCTTCTCAATGAGAACTACTCTGGCCACCACATCTTCCTTCAGCCTCATTGTAACCAGTGCCATTTTTTTTCCAGGGTATTTATCATCACCTAACATACTTTTTCTAATTTATTCATTTGTTATGTTTATTATTCATCAGCTATCTCCTAGCATGGGAATAAAAGCTGTATGTGTGCAGAGTTTTTGTTTTTTAAGCTTTTTTGACTGATCTATTCCAAGTGCCAATAGCCCTGTCTACAACAGACACTCAGTAAATATTTAGTGAATAAAATAATTAATATAAAAATATAAAAATGCTATATAAATGTAATGAAATATTACAAACCATAAATACTGTTTTTCAAACTAAAATAGTTATTTATATATAGGTTTGTGTAAATATGTACATATGTAGGTGAGAAATAATACAACATTCCATATAGTGAGAAAATCATTCACACATATATGTATGTATGTACATAGAACAAAAGAGTGCTAATGCCTAGATCTGGTAGAATTAAATAAGATTTTATTTTTCTTTTATTTCTACCTTTGAAGATCATGCTGTTAGTACATATTTAACATCTAGAAATAATATTATTAAAATATAGGTTAAATGTGGCTTGATTTATATAATAGTTTATAAGATAATGTATCTCAGCATTAGATATTTAAGGAATTGTATAGAGAGGCTGAAATATCTTAGCATATAGATTTGAACCAGGGAAGAAAGGAAAGGCATGGGATGTAAAATGATATGTTATACCACAGTAGTGTACAGTGAATGTTCAGAACTTTAAAAAAGATACACAGGTACACAATTTATAAGTTTCCTGCCTTCCCCAAGTCACCAGCACCTTTGGCTGAACTATTTGTCACAGTGGTCTCCAATTGATTTCCCTGTTTGCACATCACCCGTATAGTCTATTCTCCACAACACAGCCAGAAGGCTTCTACAGTTTGTCATTTTTCTTCTCAGAACTCTCCAATAACTTCCTATCTTGTTCAAGACAAAAATCAAAAGCTCTTAACATTATATACATAGGATCTGAAACATCTCCCACCTAATTCTGTGATCGAATCACATCACAACAAAAAGGTTTTCTCTGACTTTTGTATGTAAAATAACAAACCCCCAGCCCAAAGAAAACTCAAAGTCCCCTTTGACCTGCTTTATTTTTCATCACTGGAATTGCTACTACCTGATGCATACTGTGATATAGACACATACGCTCAGATATATACATTAAATACACGTGCGCACACACATACATGTATATGTACCTATGCACACAGTATCACCTATATACATATACAAACATATCTAATACAACTGTATATTTTATACCCCAGTATACTTCTATTTATGCATATCATATATTTAATATCTGTATTTCACTACCAGTTGTGTGTGTGTGTATGCACCAGTGCCTGTGTACCATTTGTTTTCCCTCAGTCTTTTGTCATGAAAATGTAATGTCCATAGAAGAATACATTTAGTGCTTTGGGTTCAACACTGCATTTCTTTATCTAGTAGAAGGCATTGCATGTGCGTAGAAATTAATGAGTATTTATTTGATTAATGAGTACTAAATAAGTCATTAACTTAATGCATTTTTGGTGTTCTCTCTTCCTACTTTATAATAAGGAAGATGTGATGATGGATACCTGCATATTATCTGGAAAACATTGCAAACCTAGGTACTTAAATCTATATGTATCTATTTATTCATTGACTTAACTGATTTGCTGTTCTACTGATCTGTCTGTACTTCTGATCTACCTTTACACTAGGCTCTTCAGTGGATTTAAGCTAGGTGCCTCTCTCCGAAGTGATTTTCTCTGCAATTACTCTTGTTCCTTTAAGTTCTCTGCTCGGCTCTGTGCAACCACAAAACTTCCTGGGAAAAAAGGAAGTTAAAGAAATCGCTGTAGCATTCTAATTTTAACTAATTCTAATAAACTCTATTCATATATCAGGGTGGTAAAAGGAGAGGTTAAAAAATTCTGTACAGATTGTTTCACAAACCTCAAGGAAGACTGACTTTATATGATTTTAAGTGACTAATTCCTCTTGGCCAGTTTTGACAGGATTAGATCTGACTGAGAATCTCTCTTAACATGATTATGTGATGATTTGAGATTTTGCTTTTATTGTTCTTCTTCTTTCATCTTTTCAGTTGGGAATGGGAATCTAAACTTTTGCAAATCTGAGCACATCAGGCTTTGAGATGTATAAATTTTAGGACATACTTATAAAGGTGAATAGTGATCCTCACATCTGCTCTGTCTAATCAAGTACATGTGTTTCCTAGTCTGTACAAACTAGGCTTAGAGAAAGTAATTATGTAAAAAAATATGACTGGGGGCACCTGAGTGGCTCAGTGGGTTAAGCCTCTGCCTTTGGCTCAGGACATGGTCTCAGGGTCTTGGGATCGAGCCCCGCATCAGGCTCTCTGCTCAGCAGGGAGCCTGCTTCCCCCTTTCTCTCTACCTCTCTGCCTAATTGTGATCTCTCTCTCTGTGTGTGTCAATTAATTAATTAATTAATTAATTTAAAATCTTTTAAAAAATAAAAAAATATGACTGAAATTTCTATGGTCTGGAAAAAGTACTTTCCTTTTACAAATCAGATCCATGTGTTCAGAATGGCAAATTTCTTGATTAGCACAAACAGTCCCGGGCAATGTTATTCTTAATTTAACTTGCCAAGTCCTTCATTTACTTTCCCAATATCATGCTTTCTTAAAGAACTAAGAAAAGAACTTTTGTAGTTTTATGAGAATTATTGAGAGATTATTTCTCATTCCTGTGAGTTTTAAAAACCAATTTGGAATACCTTTACACCAGTGATAGTCTCTTAAAAAGTTAAGTAGAATTCTCACGTTAGACTTGGCTTAAACTAATGGCCACTTATACTTTAGAACATTGTATATGTCTATAAAAATAGCAAATATATGAATGAGTATTGCAACCAAAGTAAAATACCTGAGTTTCCAAAGTTTACCTCTTTCATATCCAAGCAAAGAACTGTGGCCTTTGGTGAAATATTTCTCCTAAGAAATACATTATTTTTGTTCATTATCTTATTCTTTTTTTTTTTTTTTTTGTAATTCATTCAAGTGAATATTTGTTTTGGAGGTATGTCAACTAGAACTAAACTATTTCTGTTAATCAAGTAGTTCATCAACAACTTTGATTTAGAACTTCTTTGATAAACAGCTCTACTCTTGGAGAACTCTATTTGTTCCTGAGTCAAAAATTAAAGGGAATGTTGGTCAAGTAAAAAACAGTGAGACAGAGTATATATAAGCATATTCATCTTTTAGAAATGGAAACAATTTTATTAGACAGCAAGTGAAACAGAGTGTACCAAAATGTTCAAATATATTTTGTTTCAGAATATTTAAATATTTTTGTATTCTTAATTGTGTGCCAGACATATAAGTAATAATGTGGCAACAAACATTACCATTTTTTAGAGTTATTTATCGTCATTCAATAAGACTGAGAGGTTGGATGCAGCAACTGATAGTGAGATAATGAGAGTTGTCAACACAGAGAATTTATTGATGTAGTTGCAAAGATTGGGGAGATATATTAAGGGGGAAAAAAGACAAACTAATCCTGGTCAAAACAGAATTATAGGAACATCTGTAGGAGACAGAGGGATGAAATAGATGGCAGACTCATGTGAGAAAGTCAGTAAATGGGTGCACCTGGGTGGCTCAGTCAGTTAAGCAGCTGCCTTTGGCTCAGGTCATGATCCCAGAACCCTGGGATCAAGCCCCACATCAGGCACTCAGCTCAGTGGAGAGCCTGCTTCTCCCTCACCTTCTACTTGCTGCTCTGTCTTCTTATGCTCTCTCTGTGTCTCTCGGTCAAATGAATAAATAAAATCTTTTTTTTTAAAGATTTTATTTATTTATTTGACAGACAGAGATTACAAGTAGGCAGAAAGGCAGGTAGAGAGAGAGGAGGAAGCGGGCTCCCCGCTGAGCAGAGAACCTGATGCGGGGCCCGATCCCAGGACTCTGGGATCATGACCCGAGCTGAAGGCAGAGGCTTTAACCCACTGAGCCACCCAGGCGCCCCTAAAATCTTTATTAAAAAAGCAGTAAATGTATAGTTATAAAGTTTATGGATAATTTGGTAAACTGAGTAACCCAACTAAAGGTTTTCTGGAAAGCGTAGATCAGGAAAATATACTTTCCAAGTTAGTAGACAGACATATCACCCCAAAATTGTCAAATTTATACTCCATCTTGGATTTTGATTCATCACTAAATGGACAAAGAAATTTAGGCAAAAAAAATATATATATATATTGTGACAGCTGGAGGGGCAAGATGGCAGGGAAGTAGGAGACCCTGTTTCAACTGGTCCCCGATAGTGACCTAATTATCTAACAGAACACTCTGAACACCCATGAAATCAGCCTGAGATGTAGGATTATACACTTCTGGATCTCTGCAGAAGCAGAAGACTCCATCGAAAAGATAAAGCAGAGGGGAAGGATCGGACTGATATGGAAGGATAAACAGAAGGTGGAGGGGAGCCACCAGAACTGACCCATTGGAAAATAATACCTCAATACAAGAGTGCCCTGTGATTGGGGACCAGCATTAACCTGGAGTTTGGTTAAAAGCACTCAAAAAGAGCAAAAGATCTTAAGGGGCAACTGGTGGAATCAGGTCGTCATAGGCCAGGTATAAGCCCATGGACCCAGGATGGCCACCATCAGTAATCACCTGTGCCAGAGAGAGGGCAGTGGTGGAGCCTCCAGTTCCTGGTCCCTGAGCCCCCCACTTTCTGCTGCTTGCACCAGCGCTCAGCTAGGTGCACTCTTGCTACGTGCATGAGGGATTCAGATGTGTGCACCACAGCCTTTTATGCTCTGCATGCACTGAATGACCAGGGTCTAACCCTACTCCCTCCCTATCCCTGAGAGAGGTCCATGCAGGCGCTAGCCCACGGTCTCTAGGATTGGCAGAGAATCTGAATACTTCCAGCTTGGGCTTAAAAAATTCAGCGTGCTATCTCTGGTTGGGATCTCTCCCAGGCAGGCAGCGACCTGCGAAACCCGAGGTCTAGACCCTAAACAGCAGTCCCGGCAAAGGCAGCCACTGGAAGCCGGCTTCCTGGACCAATATCACTCAGAGTTTTAGTGGCATGGGGGTGCAGAGATAAGTGGGCACTTTGGACAACCCCTAAGATGGTGATTGGGACATGCACTGCCTGTGGAAGGTTGCACGGCTCAGCAGAGTTTGCAGAGGGGGAGTCTGTGTGTTCTGGACCACCCAGAGGGGAGCAGACTGAGGCATCTCTCTGAGGCAGAGGTTTGGGTGCAGTTTGCTTTCCACTAAACCTCCAAAAAGCCACAAAATGCAGCCAAAGAACAAGAACCTCCAGGGAACAAAAGCCTGAAAAACCGGTTTCCACAGAGCCCAGCCCCTTGATCAGGAGCAGGAGGACTCAACCCAACCAAGACAGACTGAAAAACAATGTGGCAGGGCCCTCTCCCAGAAAACCAGCCAAAAGAATGAGAAGACAACCAACACAGGGCCCCATAAAAATGTAAAACCCCAATATCAGGGGAGAATAAGATATTAAGCTCCCAGTATTATCCTAAAACCTGTGTATTTCATACATACAACTTTTATTTTTAATTTGTTCTAACCTTGTTCTTTTGAATTTTTTAAACTACTTACCATTACAATGAGAGGTTCAATACAACATATTCCATAATAACCTTTTTTTTTAAGATTTTATTTATGTATTTGACAGACAGAAATCACAAGTAGGCAGAAAGAGAGGGAGGAGGAAGCAGGCTCCCCTCCAAGCAGAGAGCCCGATGCAGGGCTCGATACCAGGACCCTGAGATCATGACCAAAGGCAGAGACTTTATCCCACTGAGCCACCCAGGTGCCCCCCATAATAACCTTTTAATTTGATCTTTTTTCATACATATACCTGCACTTTTCTTTTGCTTTTTCTATTTTTTTTAATATACATATGGATATAAGTTTCAAGGTAATACTATTTCCTTAATAAATACTATCTGTTTATATAAACCAATTTTAATCTTCCTTTATCTCCAGAAAGTTGAGTCCTTTAACAAAGATATCAAGATCCACCCAGGAAGAATAAAAATAACCTTCCTCACCCACATCGAGGATTTATAACAACCCTCCCATCTTTTTCTTCTGTCAGTGTTCCTGTGTATTTGTTTTTGTTCTGGTATTATATAAATCTCATCCTTGAGGTTCATTTTGCCTGGGTTCTATTTCTTTATTGTTATTTACTTTTGTCAATCTTTTTGTTTGCCTGTTTTTGTTTGTATACCTTATAAATCTTACCTTTAGGACACATTCTGGCTGGATATTCTCTTTTTTTTTTCCTCTGTCTCTCTCTCTCTCTCTCTTTTTTTTTTTTTTTTTTTCATTCTTTTTAGTGGTGACTTCCTTTACTCAGAAGCATTCCAGGGTGCACTTTACCTGGATTACAATTGATATATTCAGCTATACATCCCCTCAACCACCTTTCACCAAAATGACTAGGAGGAGGAACACCCAACAGAGGAAAAATTCAGAGACTGTGCTCTCTCCAACAGAACTATTGGATATGGACATAAACAGTATGTTGGAAAGGAAATTCAGGATAACAATTATCCAGGCAATAGCTAGGTTGGAAAAAACCATTAGTGACAACATGCAGTCTCCAAGGTGAGAAGTTAAAAATGCTATCAATGAGTTTCAATCTAATCTAAATTCTCTAACAGCTCGAGTAAGGAGGCAGAAGATAGAATTAGTGATCTAGAGGAAAAACTGATAGAGAAAAAGGATCAGGAAGAGGCCTGGAAGAAACAGCTTAGAAGCTATGAAAACAGAATTAGGGAAATAAATGTCACCATGAAACATTCCAATGTCAGAATTATTGGGATCCCTGAGGGGGAGGAGAAAGAAAGAAGACTAGAAGATAGAGTAGAACAAATTCTTGATGAAAATTTTCCCAATCTGAGGAATGGAACCAACGTTCATGCCCTAGAGGTGGAACGATCACCCCCTAAGACCAACGAATCTAGAAAGACCTTGAGACAGTTGGTTGTGAGACTAATGAATCATAATTTTAGACAAGAGCTCCTGAGAGCAGCTAGGAGGAAGAGATTACTTACATACAGAGGAAGGCCCATCAGAGTAACATCAGACCTGTCCACAGGAAAATGGAAAGCCAGAAAGGGTTGGCAAGGCATGTTCAGGTCACTAAATGAGAAGAACATGCAGCCAAGAATACTTTATCCCACAAGGTTGACATTCAAAAAGGATGGAGAAATAAAGAGCTTCCAAGACCAGTAGGTTTTAAAAGAGTATGTGACCAAAAAGCTGGCCCTACAAAAAATATTAAGGGTGATTCTATAAAAGAAGAGAGAACCCAAGAGTGACATAGAACAGAAATTTACACAGACAATTTATAGAAATAAGGACTTCACAGGCAACATGATGTCAATAAAAATATTTCTTTCAGTATTTATTCTCAATGTGAATGACATAAATACTCCCATAAAATGACACAGAATTGCAGATTGCATAAAACAATAGGACCTGTCCATCTACTGTCTACAAGAGAACTATTTGGAATCTAAAGATACATCCAGACTGAAAGTGAAGGAATGGAGAAACATCCTTCATGCCAATGGGCCTAAAAAAAACTTGGCTAGTGATTTTCATATCAGATAAATTAGATTTTAAATTAAAGACTATAGTCAGAGATAAAGAAGGACACTACATCATTCTTTTATTTTTTAATTTTTATTTTTTATAAACATATAATATATTTTTATCCCCAAGGGTACAGGTCTGTGAATCGCCAGGTTTACACACTTCACAGCACTCACCATAGCACATACCCTCCCCAGTGTCCATAACCCCACCCCCCTTCTCCCAAACCCCCACCCCCAGCAACCCTCAGTTTGTTTTGTGAGATTAAGAGTCAGTTATGGTTTGTCTCCCTCCCAATCTTATCTTCTTTAATTTATTCTTCTCCTACTCCCTTAACCTCCCGTGTTGCATCTCCACTTCCTCATATCAGGGAGATCATATGATAGTTGTCTTTCTCCAATTGACTTATTTCGCTAAGCATGATACCCTCTAGTTCCATCCACGTCGTTGCAAATGGCAAGATTTCATTTCTTTTGATGGCTGCATAGTATTCCATTGTGTATATATACCACATCTTCTTTATCCATTCATCTGTTGATGGACATCTAGGTTCTTTCCATAGTTTGGCTATTGTAGACATTGCTGCTATAAACATTCCAGTGCACGTGCCCCTTCAGATCACTATGTTTGTATCTTTGGGGTAAATACCCAGTAGTGCGATTGCTGGGTAAAAGGGTAGTTCTATTTTCAACCTTTTGAGGAACCTCCATGCTGTTTTCCAGAGTGGTTGCACCAGCTTGCATTCCCACCAACAGTGTAGGAGGGTTCCCCTTTCTCTGCATCCTCTCCAGCATCTGTCATTTCCTGATTTGTTCATTTTAGCCATTCTGACTGGTGTGAGGTGATATCTCATTGTGGTTTTGATTTGTATTTCCCTGATGCCGAGTGATGTGGAGCACTTTTTCATGTGTCTGTTGGCCATCTGGATGTCTTCTTTGCAGAAATGTCTGTTCATGTCTTCTGCCCATTTCTTGATTGGATTATTTGTATTTTGGGAGTTGAGTTTGATAAGTTCTTTATAGATTTTGGACACAAGCCCTTTATCTAATATGTCATTTGCAAATATCTTCTCCCATTCTGTCAGTTGTCTTTTGGTTTTGTTAACTGTTTCCTTTGCTGTGCAGTAGCTTTTGATCTTGATGAGATCCCAATAGTTCATTTTTGCCCTTGCTTCCCTTGCCTTTGGCAATGTTCCTAGGAAGAAGTTGCTGTGGGTGAGGTCGAAGAGGTTGCTGCCTGTGTTCTCCTCAAGGATTTTGATGGATTCCTTTCTCACATTGAGGTCCTTCATCCATTTTGAGTCTATTTTCGTGTGTGGTGTAAGGAAATGGTCCAATTTCATTTTTCTGCACGTGGCTGTCCAATTTTCCCAACACCATTTATTGAAGAGGCTGTCTTTTTTCCATTGGACATTCTTTCCTGCTTTGTCGAAGATGAGTTGACCATAGAGTTGAGGGTCTATTTCTGGGCTCTCTATTCTGTTCCATTGATCTATGTGTCTGTTTTTGTGCCAGTACCATACTGTCTTGGTGATGACAGCTTTGTAATAGAGCTTGAAGCCTGGAATTGTGATGCCACCAACTTTGGCTTTCTTTTTCAATATTCCTTTGGCTATTCGAGGTCTTTTCTGGTTCCATAAAAATTTTACGATTATTTGTTCCATTTCTTTGAAAGAAACGAATGGTACTTTGATAGGAATTGCATTACATGTGTAGATTGCTTTAGGTAGCATAGACATTTTCACAATATTTGTTCTTCCAATCCAGGAGCATGGAATATTTTTCCATTTCTTTGTGTCTTCCTCAATTTCTTTCATGAGTACTTTATAGTTTTCTGTGTATAGATTCTTAGTCTCTTGGTTAGGTTTATTCCTAGGTATCTTATAGTTTTGGGTGCAATGGTAAATGGGATTGACTCCTTAATTTCGTTTCTTCTGTCTTGTTGTTGGTGTAGAGAAATGCAACTGATTTCTGTGCATTGATTTTATATCCTGACACTTTACTGAATTCCTGTACAAGTTCTAGCAGTTTTGGAGTGGAGTCTTTTGGGTTTTCCACGTATAGGATCATATCATCTGCGAAGAGTGATAGTTTGACTTCTTCTTTGCCGATTTGGATGCGTTTAATTTCCTTTTGTTGTCTGATTGCTGAGGCTGGGACTTCTAGTACTATGTTGAATAGCAGTGGTGATAACAGACATCCCTGCCATGTTCCTGACCTTAGCGGAAAATCTTCCAGTTTTTCTCCATTGAGAATGATATTTGTGATGGGTTTTTCATAGATGGCTTTGATAATATGGAGGTATGTGCCCTCTATCCCTACACTTTGAAGAGTTTTGATCAGGAAGGGATGCTGTACTTTGTCCAATGCTTTTTCAGCATCTATGGAGAGTATCATATGTTTCTTGTTCTTTCTTTTATTAATGTGTTGTATCACATTGATTGATTTGTGGATGTTGAGCCAACCTTGCAGCCCTGGAGTAAATCCCAATTGGTCGTGGTGAATAATCCTTTTAATGTACTGTTGAATCCTATTGGCTAGTAATTTGGTGAGAATTTTCGCATCTGTTCATCAAGGATATTGGTCTGTAGTTCTCTCTTTTGATGGGATCCTTGTCTGGTTTTGGAATCAAGGTGATGCTGGCCTCATAAAATGAGATTGGAAGTTTTCCTTCCATTTCTATTTTTTGGAACAGTTTCAGGAGAATAGGAATTAGTTCTTCTTTAAATGTTTGGTAGAATTCCCCCGGGAAGCCATCTGGCCCTGGGCTTTTGTTTGTTTGGAGATTTTTGATGACTGTTTCAATCTCCTTACTGGTTATGGGTCTGTTCAGGCTTTCTATTTCTTCCTGGTTCAGTTGTGGTAGTTTATATGTCTCTAGGAATGCATCCATTTCTTCCAGATTGTCAAATTTGTTGGCGTAGAGTTGCTCATAGTATATTCTTATAATTGTCTGTATTTCTTTGGTGTTAGTTGTGATCTCTCCTCTTTCATTCATGATTTTATTTATTTGGGTCATTTCTCTTTTCTTTTTGGTGAGTCTGGCCAGGGGTTTATCAATCTTATTAATTCTTTCAAAGAACCACCTCCTAGTCATTGATGTGTTTTATTGTTTTTTTTTTTTTGTTTTGTTTTGTTTTTTTTTTTTGGTTTCTATTTCATTGATTTCTGCTCTGATCTTTATGATTTCTCTTCTCCTGCTGGGTTTAGGCTTTCTTTCTTGTTCTTTCTCCAGCTCCTTTAGGTGTAGGGTTAAGTTGTGTACCTGAGACCTTTCTTGTTTCTTGAGAATGGCTTGTACCGCTACATATTTTCCTCTTAGGACTGCCTTTGTTGTGTCCCACAGATTTTGAACTGTTGTGTTTTCATTATCATTTGTTTCCATGAATTTTTTCAATTCTTCTTTAATTTCCTGGTTGACCCATTCATTCTTTAGAAGGATGCTGTTTAGTCTCCATGTATTTGGGTTCTTTCCAAATTTCCTCTTGTGATTGAGTTCTAGCTTCAGAGCATTGTGGTCTAAAAATATGCAGGGAATGATCCCAATCTTTTGATACCGGTTGAGACCTGATTTAGCACCCAGGATGTGATCTATTCTGGAGAATGTTCCATGTGCACTTGAGAAGAATGTGTATTCTGTGCTTTGGGATGAAATGTTCTGAATATATCTGTGATGTCCCTCTGGTCCATTTAAGGCCTTTATTTCCTTGTTGATCCTTTGCTTGGATGATCTGTCCATTTCAGTGAGGGGAGTGTTAAAGTCCCCTACTATTATTGTATTATTGTTGATGTGTTTCTTTGATTTTGTTATTAATTGGTTTATATATTAGGCTGCTCCCACGTTAGGGGCATAGATATTTAAAATTATTAGATCTTCTTGTTGGATAGTTCCTTTGAGTATGATATAGTGTCCTTTCTCATCTCTTATTATAGACTTTGGCTTAAAATCTAATTGATCTGATATAAGGATGGCCACTCCTGCTTTCTTCTGATGTCCATTACCATGGTAATTTCTTTTCCACCCCCTCACTTTAAATCTGCAGGTGTCTTCAGGTCTAAGATGAGTTTCTTGTAGGCAACATATAGATGGGTTTTGTTTTTTTATCCATTCTGGTACCCTGTGTCTTTTGATTAGGGCATTTAGCCCATTAACATTCAGGGTAAGTATTGAGAGATATGAATTTAGTGCCATTGTATTGCCTGTAAGGTGACTGTTATTGTATATTGTCTCTGTTTCTTTCTGATCTACTACTTTTAGGGTCTCTCTTTGCTTAGAGGACCCCTTTCAATATTTCCTGTAGAGCTGGTTTGGTATTTGCAAATTCTTTCAGTTTTTGTTTGTCCTGGAAGCTTTTAATCTCTCCTTCGATTTTCAATGATAGCCTAGCTGGATATAGTATTCTTGGCTGCATGTCTTTCTCATTTAGTACTCTGAATATATCATGCCAGCTCTTTCTGGCTTGCCAGGTCTCTGTGGATAAGTCTGCTGCCAATCTAATATTTTTACCATTGCACATTACAGACTTCTTTTCCCGGGCTGCTTTCAGGATCTTCTCTTTGTCACTAAGACTTGTCAATTTTACTATAAGGTGACGGGGTGTGGACCTATTCTTATTGATCTTGAGGGGGGTTCTCTGAATCTCCTGGATTTTGATGCTTGTTCCCTTTGCCATATTGGGGAAATTCTCTCCAATAATTCTCTCCAATATACCTTCTGCTCCCCTCTCTGCTTCCTCTTCTTCTGGAATCCCAATTATTCTAATGTTGTTTCCTCTTATGGTGTCACTTATCTCTCGAATTCTCCCCTCATGGTCCAGTAGCTGTTTGTCCCTCTTTTGTTCAGCTTCTTTATTCTCTGTCATTTGGTCTTCTATATTGCTAATTCTTTCTTCTGCTTCATTTATCCTAGCAGTGAGACCCTCCATTTTTTATTGCACCTCATTAATAGCTTTTTTTGATTTCAACTTGGTTAGATTTTAGTTCTTTTATTTCTCCAGAAAGGGCTTTTATATCTCCCAAGAGGGTTTCTCTAATATCTTCCATGCCTTTTTCGAGGCCGGCTAGAACCTTGAGAATTGTCATTCTGAACTCTAGATCTGACATATTACCAATGTCTGTATTGATTAGGTCCCTAGCCTTGGTACTGCCTCTTGTTCTTTTTTTTGTGGTGAATTTTTCTGCCTTGTCATTTTGTCCAGATAAGAGTGTATGAAGGAGCAAGTAAAATACTAAAAGGGTGGCAACAACCCCAGGAAAATATGCTTTAGCCAAATCAGAAGAGATCCCAAATTGTGAGGGGGGAGAAAGGGGATAAAAAGAGGTTCAGAAAGAAAAAAAAAAAAAAGAAACAAAAAAAGAAAACCAATAAAGAAAAAATATAAAAAGGAAAGAAATATATATATATATATTAGATAAACTAGTTAAAAAACGTTAAAAAAGAAAAGTGTAAAAGTTAAAAAAAATTAGCAGAAGAAGAAAATAAAATTGAAAAAAATAATTAAATTAATGCAAGGCTAAAGAATCATGGGGAGAAAGCCATGAGTTCCGTGCTTTGCTTTCTCCTCCTCTGGAATTCCGCCGCTCTCCTTGGTATTGAAACTGCACTCCTTGGCAGGTGAACTTGGTCCTGGCTGGGTTTCTTGTTGATCTTCTGAGGGAGGGGCCTGTTGTAGTGATTCTCAAGTGTCTTTGCCCCAGGCATTATTGCACCCCCCCTTTACCAGGGGCCGGGCTGGTTAATCCATTCGGGTTTGCTTTCGGGAGCTTTTGTTCCCTGAGCACTTTCTGTAGAGTTCCAGAGGGCAGGAATGAAGATGGCGGCATCCCGGTCTCCAGCCTGGAGGAGCCGAGAGCCCGGGGCCCCACTCCTCAGTTTGCCCTCAGAGAACAGCACCCAATTACTCCCGTCACCCTGGCCTCAGGCCATGCTGTGAGCTGACTGAGCCTGTGACCGGTTCAAGGTAACCCCGAGCTTAGAGCTCACTCCTCGGCTCTGTCTCTGTATCGGCTTCCCCGTTCTAATACCTGTAAGCTCTGCGACACTCAGACACCCCCGATCCTTCTGTGATCCTGCGGGACCTGAGGCCATGCTGACCCTGCGTGGGCTTCACCCCAGTTAAGCCTCTGGAGCGATATCCCTCAGCAGAACAGACTTTAAAAGTCCCGATTTTGTGCTCCGTTGCTCCGCCGCTTGCCGGGAGCCGGCCCCTCCCCCCGCGGTCTATCTTCCCGTCCCTTTGGATTCACTTCTCCTCCAGTCCTACCTTTCAGACAGTGGTTGATTTTCTGTTTCTAGAGTTGCTGTTCTTCTTCTCTTCGATCTCCCGTTGGATTTGTAGGTGTTTGCAATCTTTAGATAAGCTATCTAGCTGATCTCCTGCTACCTGAAGTAGTCTCAGCCTGCTACTTCTCTGCCATCTTGACTCCTCCCTCCTACTTCCTCAATTCTTATGGTTTTACCAGGACTGTTTTAGATACTAAACACTAAAATCCAAAAGAAGACAAGACCTTTGCCTGCTGTATGATGATGCTCTAAACCCAAGCACATTAAAACAAATCCAAACAATCTTTTCATTTTCCAAAACAAGTACGCAAACTGAAATCCATATGGTAAAAGCAAAAATATTTGTGATTGATTTGAAGGTAATAACAGAGCAGATTAAGTATATATAGAAATACTGACCATCATATATATACTGAAATCTTAGCAGAATAATGGCTTTCATGTTCTCAGCAAAATGAAAGAAAGACCCACTTAGCATTATAAACTAATCACTGCAGAATTGTTACCAGAAACTTAAAGCATTGCCCTCATAATTACTAAGGTGATACCAAAGGAAAGAGAACTAAAGAAAAGAGAACTGGAAAAAAGTGATCAAAATCAAAATGGCTTCTATGGATTTTTTTTTTAAAGGGAGTAGAGAGAAGCAAGTGGAAATAAAGCCTTAATAATCCTGAAGTGTATTCTACACAGTCCCCAGTGGAACCATGCCCTAATTGAATACAGAATGAACATTCATTAACACATTCTTCACGGCTTTCCCTCCCTTGACTGACTCACTCTCCTTGCTCACTCATTTCTGCTCCTTCTCAGTATTAACCTCCAGAAAAGTACTCACAGGCAGCATCCTCTCCCCCCACATACCACAGACAAGAAAATGTGTTAAATTAATATGTGGACACAATTTAAAAAAAAAAAAACCTCAAGGAAGATAAGCTTGGAACTCATTCATTCTCTCCTTACCCAAATATTGAAACCCATATACAAATGACATATACATACATACATACATACATACATACATATATTTATCTCCATAAACTAAATAGTACCTGGGTTTCAGAATTATGATTCTTTATTTGCATGCACTCTCTTCCTACATGTATTTCTTCTTGAATATCTCTACTCATGCAAATCTGTCTCAGTCTGGTCCATTTTTTTAAATCCATTCTCAAATGATATTTTCCTCATCCTGTCAACTAGATGTTAAACACCAACACTTTGTGTTGTATCTCTTTAGAATACATTAACTTGTCTGCGGCATGTGGGGGGAGAGGATGCTGCCTGTGAGTACTTTTCTGGAAGTTAATACTGAGGAGGAGTAGAAATGACTGAGCAAGGAGAGTGAGTCAGACAAGGGAGGGAAAGCCATGAAGAATGTGTTAATGAATGTTCATTCTGTATTCAATTAAGGCATGGTTCCACTGGGGACTGTATAGAATACACTTCAGGATTATCAATACACTTCAGCACTGTATTGCAAACTTGCATCATCCATTCATTCAAGAAATATTTACAAAATCTTGACATCTGACAAGGATTAAGCCAGACTATGCAGATTAAGAATAATCAAAGCAGACACAACCCAGGTTGTCATGGTATTTATAGATTAACGAGGAAATAGATATCACTGGCTATAAGTGTCATTTTTGAAGAATATAAAGTTATGGCATTAAGTAGGGGACCAACTTTGTACACCATTACATAATCAGCTCTTTCTCATTAGGGACTCTGTTTTATGCATCAACATCAAGCAACTACCATAGCATCATGTATACAGTAGGTAATCTCTAAGTATTTGAAATAAAAGAAGTTGAAGAGTTAAGAGACTATCAAGTAAGGTAAGGGACTTACTGCATACAAAGGCATTATTTGATGACATATCAGATAAAGGGCTAGTATCCAAAATCTATAAAGGATTTATGAATCTCAACACCCAAAGAACAAAGAATCCAACCAAGAAATGAGCAGAAGACATAAACAGACATTTCTGCAAAGAAGACAACCAAATGGCCAACAGACACATGAAAAAGTACTCAATATCACTCAGCACCAGGAAAATACAAATAAAAACCACAGTGAGTTACCACCGCATACCAGTCAGAATGGCTAAAATTAACCAGTTGGGAAACTGACGGGTGTTGGCAAGGATGCAGAGAAAGGGGAATCCTCCTACACTGTTGATGGGAATGCAAGCTGGTGTAGCCACTCTGGAAAACATATGGGGTTTCCTCAAAAAGTTGAAAATAGAGTTACCCTATGACCCAGCAATTTGGACTACTGGGTATTTACCCTAAAGATACAAATACAGGGATCAGAAGGGGCATATGCACCCCAATGTTTATAGCAGCTATGTCCACAATAGCCAAACTATGGAAAGAGCCTAGATGTCCATCAATAGAAGAATGGATAAAGAAGATGTGAGATACACACACACACACACACACACACACACACACACACACACACACACACACTATGCAGCCATTAAAAAAATAAAAACTGTAATCTTGACATTTGCAAAAACGTAGATGGAACTAGAGGGTATTACGTTAAGTGAAATAAGTCAGTCAGAGAAAGACAATTATCTTGTCTTGCTCTCTCAGATATGAGGAATTTGAGAAACAAAACAGGAGATCATAGGGGAAGGGAGGGAAAAATGAAACAAGATGAAGCCAGAGAGGGAGACAAACCATAAGAGACTCTTAATCTCAGGAAACGGACTGAGGATTGCTGGAGGGGAGGGGGAATGGGAGGGATGGTGTAGCTGGGTGATGGACATTGGAGAGAGTATGTGCTATGAGGAGTGTGGTGAATTGTGTAAGACTGATGAATCACAGATCTGTACCCCTGAAACAATACATTGCATGCTAATTAAAAAAAAAAAAAGGTATTATTTGCTTTCTTTGATCCTATCAATGAAAAAATGTAAGCAGTTTTGGGTGATTAGTTTAAATGTGTTTTTGCTGTGTTTTTACTGTCAGCTGAGGTGGCATAGCAGAAATGGTTTTTTTGATTCTTAAGGTACGTTTATGTGTAAATGCACATTTTTGTGTGTGCTCCACTTAAAATTTAGTATAGATTTTGTCATTGATTTTTAAAAAATGGTCTACAGGAATTTCTATTTAAAAAGCTAAACCACATATGTAATGGAAAATGTTGCAGAGCCTCTACTATATTCCTCATTAGATCATCCTTTGAATTAAAATTGAGTTTATAGCACTAGGTCAATACCTCCATACTAGTAATTAGAATTGTTTGGGCAAAAGGTCAAAGTTCTAGACTCCAGATGATATCATCCATAAAAATGATGTTTTCAATTTTTTTATGTGTTACTAGAAATACTAGAATCAAATTTTATAATGAGATTTCCACATATTAAAACCAACAGAAAATAACCTGCTAGAAAATATCTTCCCTGAGACCTTTTTTGTTCATTGTCATGTTTTATATTGTCGAAGCTACAATATTCAGAAATGAACAAAAGTAATGTATTTCTCCTTTGAGTCTGGAAGGCAGATCATATGGCTATTGCTAGAGCACAATCACAGGGTAGTAAAGGCCTGAACTAATTGTTAATACCAAAAGTTCCAGCACTTCAACTTTACTTATTGTGAACCAATGCTCTTGCCGAGTGTTTAAGGCCTATATGACACTATGCTAGTGCCATCTTTTACAGTACTTTCAAGAGTATAAAATTTGTGACTCGTGGATGGATGTTTCCATGTTACAAAAATTTCCAATGTTCAACTTTATGTTCTCTCCCTTTTGATCCAACAACCTCTAAACCTATTCCATGCATATTCTCCCGTTATACTTGTATTTGTGAGCAAGATCCTTCAGCTCCTTTAATGTGTAGTCTCTATTTCCCTTTAACAAATCAGTCCATCCCTCCACTGTGATACTGGGATTCACATATGCTTTTCCTCTGGTTGCCAGGGGAGGAGGTAGCAGTAAAAGCTAAGGATAAGCATTGCCTTATGACACTTCTGCAGGATTGCAAATCAAGGGAGGTCAATATCTTTTAAGATATTAATTTTAAGTAGGCCATTTTTGTTGGCACAGTGGGTTCAGGAGAATCTGGGTTTCTAAAAGTCTTAACTGTTTCTATCCAGTCGCATACATCCTAACTCATACGGTCTCATTCCTTACTTATCTTCACCCTGACTTTGGTGTAAAAGAATACAACCTTACCTAAAGTTCCAACACTCTTATAATTACCCTGAGCCTTGTCTATCCTGTCTGATCATTAATTGTAGGAAATCAGTTTCCTTAAATGCTGCCAAGGAAACAATCTCTCATATTTTGCTTGAATTGTTGATTAATTACACTGTGCCTCTCATTATTTCTCTTCATTGAACCAATAACATTAGGTAACTGCCACTTAATTCCACAGTTCTTACAGTCACTATTACTTGATACTTGTCTAGTAACATCTGTATTGTGCAAGACCATATTTTTTTTCCCAAAAAAGTATCCCAACCAAACTCCTCACAGCTAAACATTTCAACAATGTCACTGTTATAAGCATTCTAGGAGCTAGTGATACTCTACCTTCTACCAGTAATAGGGTCTTTATTGCTTGCTGACTTATTGCTAGCCAACTGACAAATGAACCATATCTTAAATCTCATTTTTGAGTGTTTCTAGGACAACTTCTGGTGTCAGCTCTCTTAGATTCATTTTGTTGAGGCAATGAAGCAGGTTCTGTGCAAAGAGGTTCATTGGTGTAAGCTCTTGAGTAACACACTTGTGAGAAAGTGAGGAACAGCAGAAGTTGATATACAACATGTCAGCTGAGGTCTCAAGTGATCCATTTTGGGAATTGTCCAAAACTGAGGCAAGAGAATGAGGTTTTTTAATTTCTACATCAACCAGGCATTTTCTGTGAGCTTTCCGTGAAGGAAACTGTTTCCTATATTGGGGGTATTGGTCACACCTGAGAGCCATCAGCAGGTGATAATCCTAATACCTGGAGGGTGAATGAGTTTCCCTATAGAGGGGATGTGATGTGAACAAGGAGGAAAGAGAATGTCTTAGTCCATTCAGATTGGTATAACACAATACCAGAGACTTGATAGCTTGTAAAAAAAACAGAACTTTACCTCTCACAGTTGTGGAGGCTGGAAGTCTGAGATCAGGGTATCACCTTTGTTGGGTGTGTGCCCTCCCATGTCACAGATTCTCCATATCCTCTGATAGTGGCAAAGCCTAGGGAGTTCTGAGTGATCTTTTCCATAGGAGAAGTAATCTCATTAATGAGGATTGAGCATCCCCCAATGACCCCATCTTCTATACCAGCATGGCAAAGGAAACAACAGAGCAAAAACATAAGTTACAGAATGGGAGAAAATATTTGTAAACCATTTATCTGGTAGGCAGTAAATCTCCAAAATATGTAAGAAACTCCTAGAACTCAATAGTAAAAAATAAGTAACCTAAATTAAAAATGGGAAAAGAATTTGAATAGACATTTCTCAAACAATATATACAAATACCCAGTAGGTATACGGAAAAGACACTTGTCATTAATAATCCAGGAAATGCAAGACAAATCAACAATGAGGTATCATCTCACAGCTATCAGAATGTCATTTATCTTAAAAAAAAGTAACATTTTGTGTCAACCATGCTCAGAAATAAAAACAACCCACAAATGTTGACAGGAATGTAGAGAAACTTAAACACCTGCACATCGTTGGTGGGAAAACAAAATGGTGCTGCCAGAGTGAAAACAGTACAGAGGTTCCTCAAAAATTTTTAAAGAAAGGATGAATACCCAAGTTTTGTAGCAACATGGACGGGACTGGAAGAGATTATGCTGAGTGAAATAAGTCAAGCAGAGAGAGTCAATTATCATATGGTTTCACTTATTTGTGGAGCAAAACAAATAGCATGGAGGACAAGGGGAGATGGAGAGGAGAAGGGAGTTGAGGGAAATTGGAAGGGGAGGTGAACCATGAGAGACTATGGACTCTGAAAAACGATCTGAGAATTTTGAAGGGGTGGGGGGTGGGAGGTTGGGGGCACCAGGTGGTGGGTATTGTAGAGTGCACAGATTGCATGGAGAACTGGGTGTGGTGCAAAAATAATGAATACTGTTATGCTGAAAAAATAAAAAAAATTAAAATAAAAAAAATAAAAAAAAAATTTTAAATAAAATTATCATATGATTCACCAATCCCAGTTTTAGATACTAATTCAAAACAACTGAAATCAGGATCTTGAAGAGATATTAGCATTCTTATGTTCACTGCAGTATTATTCACAGCAGTCAAGATATGGCAACAACATACATTTCCATTGGTAGATGAACAGATAAAGAAAATGTGATATATACATATGAAGAAATACTTTTTAGCCTTTTAAAAAGAACAAATTCTATAGTAAGCAATGACATGGATGAGCTCTAAGGACATTACTCCAAGTGAAATAAGCCAGCTACATAAAGATAAATACATCAAGATTTTACTTACACAAGGCATCTAAATCATCAAATTCATAGAATCAAAGAGTAGAATGTTGGTTGCCAAGGGTTGGAGGGAGAGGGTAATAGGGCATTTCTAATGGAAGGCCATGACAGTTTAGTTAAGCAAGATGAATAAACTCTACAAATAGGCTGTATAATGTTGTACCTATATTCAACAAAAATGTATACTTAAAAACAACAGACTAGATCTCATGTGTTATCACAATAAATATAGAAAAAAATTAATATAGATTGTATGTATCAAGATCCATAAAAATGTATTTTTGCCTAATAATTCAACCTTTAATCACAAATAATTTACCCTAACTGGAGAAAAAGTTCTATGGCTAAATATTTAAGCAAGTGAACATCCATAAAATCACTTTGTAGAATTATAAAAGGGCTGCCAGAACAAATGCTTCCTCCCTTCCAATTAAGAAAAAAAAAAAAAAGACAGTATTCATATTTGACACTTGTGCATTAGATTCTTTGGTTGAATAAAAAAGAAGTAAGGGTTTGGTGTAATTCCTGATGGAGTATGTTACCTTTCATGCCATAGTTTGTGAAGTGTAATTGTGATTTACTTTTCAATTGTCATAGTCAGGCAGAAGTTTAAAAAAAAAAAAGAATCAATTAAAATACAAAGAATAGGTTAAGCAAAAAAATTTTTTAAAAAGTATATATTAAAAAACAAAACAAAAATTGGGGGGACACCTGGATGACTCCCTCAGTTAAGCAACCAACTCTTGATTTCTGCTCAGGTCATGATCTCAGGGATATGTGATAGAGCCCTATGTCAGGCTCTGCACTCAGGGTGGAGCCTGCTTGAGATTCTCTCTCTCCCTCTCCCTTGGCCCCCACCCCTGTTTGTGCTCTTTCTCTCTCAAACAAAACAAAACAATACCCTAAATTTGTAAAACCTCTTATTTATATAGAATTCTAAATAAAAAAATATTACTTTGCTTAATCCTTTTAACAACAATGTAAGGCAGACAAGCTAAACTGTATTAGCCCCATTTTGCAGACAAGAATGGAAACATTATTCCCATATTTAGCAAAAGACAGACATAATTTTAAAATAACTTGATTTCACAATGGTTTAGTAAAAATGTTGAATTTATTAAATTGATATGTGGTTCCTATGAATTCTCAATTTTCCTAATAAAACTTTCCACAATGTTCGCATATTGAAATATTGGTAAAAATTGAAACCTGCTTTTTATTTTAATATGAAGCATCAAAGTCACAGTCAACATTTTAAAATTAAATTAACATTTAAAATTAACATTTTAAAAATGTGTGGTAAATGGGAATGGATTACCAAAGAAATTTTTCCTGTCAGTGTCCTATCTTCTCATGTCTAGGTTCATTTTTGATTAAGTTTATGTACAGAGTATGTTAGATATATTATAGTATGTTAGACTATAAGATAAGGAGATGATAGACATTTAAATCATTTGTATTTGAAACAATAAATATTCAAATTAACATCTTCTTTCTGGCTCCTCCAGAAACTGATAAAGTTATCTGTTATAGATGTTTTATCTTAACCATGGCACTAGAAAGGATATTAAAACTTATTTAATGACATTGTCTGATGAGAGTACACTTGAACCACACTGCATTATATGAAAAACAGCACATTCATTTTGGGGGCACTTTTTATTGCATTTTCTTACAGTGCATTTCTTTTCACTTTCTTTTAGCAGTTAGCTAGAGCAAAGAAAAACAAAATGTTCTATATTACCTACACATACAGTGGCACTCCCCAAAAGACTTTCCTTTGGAATAAAATTCTGATGAGGTCATTGGAACTCATTTTTTAAAAATGGAAAACATGAAAAATTATATATGTATAGGATTACATTTTTTAAAGAGTGATCATTTATTTACCTGTTATCTTTTAGCTTAATTAAAGAGGAATTACACAGTTTTCACAAAGAGACTTATATTTCAAATACAGGGCATGGGAGACATCTAATGGATCCAATATAGGTAAAAATACTAAGAAAATTTACTTTTTAAATTAATTTTTAGGGGTGCCTAGGTGACTCAGTTGGTTGAGCAACTGCCTTCAGCTCAGGTCATGATCCTGGAGTTCCAGGAATCCAGCCCCGCATTAGGCTCCTTCTCAGTGGGTGTTTGCTTCTCCCACTGCCCTTCCACCTCTCATGCTCTCCCTCTCTCTCTCTCTCTCTTATTCTCTCTCTCAAATAAATAAAATCTTTTTTAAAAATTAATTTTTATTGATATTTTGTGATTTAAGGGAATCCACTCACTTGCTTAAGTAAATAAAAATGTATATATATTTGCCATTAAACAAACAACTTCAATTTCTTCTCTTGTTTCAGAGAAACATTTTAACATTTTGTTTTTTTTTTTCCCTCCAGGAAATTCTTCACTGTGCTAAAATCTAAAGTGTAAGTGTAGGGGATAGTATAACAAGGCTCTTGAATATTGGAGCACATCAAATCAGATTCTAACTGGTAATCTGGAAACACAGGTGGTTCCAAACTCTAGAGACTTAGAGGAACCAAATCTGGGACAAGGCAAACAAACTCACAAACTCAAGCAGATGCATTTCATTGCAACCATACTTAAATAAGAATCCTCGAGAGTGTGAAAAATGACTAAAATAGATAACCCAACTTTTCTATTTTATGGGATCCAAACCAAGTCTCCCCTCTCATTTCCTCTAACAATTCATGGAGGTGTTTGGGTGAAAGCTGGGAAATAAAGAAGCAGAGGGTAGAGTTAAAAAGAAATCTTGAAGTACCAAGTCATCTTTAATTTGAGGAATAGACCAATTTTTGTGGTGTGTATTTTGACATCAAAATCACTCTTTCTAATTCCACAAAACAAATTCTTATGCTTCCCATGGACTTCTACTTGTTCATTCACTCTCTTTAGATAATTTGAGACAAAATTTATTATTCTCAGTTAATGCAGGTGAGAAATTTTGGAGTGACTTACCTGGGTGATCCTGATCTAGGGTCTTTTTGACAGGTTTCAGTCAAAATATCAGCCAAGGCTACAGTCAGGTGAATCCTAACTGGAGCAAGAGATTTGCTTCTAAGGTGACTTACTCTCATGGGTGAATAATTGATGATGACTATTGGTGGGAGGTCTTAGTTTCTCCCAAATAAACTCCTTGATTATCTGTGTAACCTGGCAGCTGGCTTTCCCAAAATGAGCAATAAGAGCAAGAACCAGGCAGAGCTATACTGTTTATAACCTAGCTTTCAAATCACATTGCTTCACCTTTCGCAGATTATGATCATTAAAAGAGAGTCATTAAATCTAAGCATATTCAAGGGAAAGGAAAGCAAATTTCATCTTTTAGAGAGTGGAATATCAAAGGATTTGTGAATAAATTTTAAAACCAGCACATTCACTCATTCAGCACTGGGTCTGTCCATTTATGCATTCAACAAACATTAACAAACCATTCCATACCTTCAGGTGATGGGATGAATTTTCTAAAAGTAACAGTACAACATTGATACTTTCCTCCTGGTTTAATAAGGAAATGAGAGTTTGCAATGAGGATTAACAGTATTGCCCTTCAATTTGTCTCCCAAAAGTAAGAAAATCCTACCCAGCAGAAATCCAATTCAACAATTCATTTGAATTCATTATGTCCTGACATTGAAATACAAAAATTAACAGTTTCTTATGCTCCAGTTTTGATCAAGAGATGACCAAACAAGGTATAAGAACATATATTTGTTAATGGGAATTATAAGAAAAGTCCTTTATTGGCTTCTATCCAAACTTCATGTTAATCTTATACTTACATAATTTCCCTCATTTTATAGTAAGTCCTGGAGTCAGATCCTAAAATATTAAATAGTCATAATCACCCATAATCATAAGAATTTACTAATCTAAAAGAAAAATTACCCATCTGAAATCCAACCAAAGTTGGATTACAAAGTTTATGTTCTTTTCACTTCTTAGTGGACATAAGTTGAAAAAAAAAAAATTGGAACACCTTCAGCTAATAAATTATTTAGCCAAGTATTTATTTTAAAACTTTGTTTCTTACTTACTGAAAGAACTTTTGAAACCAAATCTTGCCCTCTCCCTTAATTGAGGCATTTTTCTAAAATACTGTTATCCAAAACTTATAAAATGCACACTAATTAACTCTTACCATCCTAAGTATCAATAGATTTTAACACCTGATGTAATTTATCTGCAACTTATCTCTGAGTAAAGACAGAGAGATCAAAAATAAAGTGAAGCAGAAAAACATTAACAGAGATTAAGTGAGGCCTGTTTTAAGTAGTGAATTGTCCTGAATTCTGTTTAATCATCTCTGATCAAATTTTAAAAATCATGGTGGCCCATTATCTCTCTAGTTCTTAGATGATTCTTTTTTAAAGGTTTTATTTATTTATTTTTTATTTGTCAGAGAGAGAGAGAGAGAGCGAGTGCACAAGCAGGGGGAGCTGCAGGCAGAGGGAGAAGCAGGCTTCCTACTGAGCAAGGAGCCGGATGTGGGGTTTTGTGGGGTTTTATTCCAGGACCCCAGGATAATGACCCGAGTCAAAGGCAGACACCCAATTGACTGAGCCACCCATGCATCCCTTAGATGACTTTTTTTTTTTAATGTGAAAATGTTTCTATGGAGATGGGCCAATTTATCATGGCAAAAGCTGAATTCTAAAAATTTTGTATAACTGATTAAATCTTTCTATTTAGAAGATGACTAAATCTTTAAAATATATCCATTTTATTATATCTTATAATATCCATTCAGTGTTATTTGTGGGAGTGCAATATCATGTATGTATACCTAAAATGTTTGTAACCAAATTACTCCAAATGCATCAAGAAAAAAAATGGAGTCTCCAAACTGTTTGTATAATTCTTTTTCTTTTCTTTCTTTCTTTTTTTTTTTAAGATTTTATTTATTTATTTGACAAAGAGAGACATAGCAAGATAGGGAACAAAAACAGGGGGACTGGGAGAAGGAAAATGTAGGCTTCCTGCCAAGCAGGGAGCCTGATGTGGGGCTTGATCCCAGGACAATGGGATCATGACCTGAGCCAAAGGCAGATGCTTAATGACTGAGCCACCCAGGCGCCTAAAGTTTGTATCATTCTAAGAGAGTCTGAATTTGTAGGTTTCCAGAAAATGCAAGCATTTACAAACATATATGAACACATATGAACATGTAATTCATGTTAAAACTAGTGCCTAAAATTATAAGAAGAATAAAATTAGTAACAACTATTCAT